>NW_026525115.1:160000-182500 GCF_943734705.1 Anopheles coustani | reverse complement strand
GGCCGAAAGGATGACGGATCACCCTGAGGTCTTCCGAACTTGGGTAGCAAAGCAAGTCGTTGTCGCTTCCAGTCAGCGGGAAAGGTGCATTGATCGAAGCACTCCTGGAACACGCGGCGGAACGTCTCCGTGTGCTCGCGAACAGCGACCCTCAGTGCCGCATTGATGATGCCATCGGGTCCCGGGGCCTTAGTGGGCACCATCCGCGCCGCGATCGCCAAGAGCTCCTCATCCGACACCTCCCTCACTGGCTCCTGTGTTGTCTGCCCCCAATCGACCAGATCCGGTGCAGGCCACTCAAAAGTGCCATGATCCGGGAAGAGTTCCGACACGACGTGCTGTAGAATCGCAGGATCTCGCTCCGGGGGGACGCGGCTACCCTTAAGGCGTGACGTTACTACCTTGTAGGCAGTGCCGAAGACGTTGTCCTCAGCTTCCGCAATCATCTCATCAAAGCTACGGTCCTTGCTTGCCTTGATGGCACGGGCGAGTTCCTTCTTACAGCTCCTGTGCCGTTCTCTGGCCGACTCTCGCTGTGCACCGGTTCCGGCGGTCAAAATCGCATCCTCAGATGACTTGCACTGCTCCCTGAGAAGGCCGATTTCCTGCGTCCACCAGTACATTTCTGGTCTCACCAAAAACTGCGCTGGCGGTGCCCTCTGCATCACCTCATCGCAGGCTCTAGTAAGTCCAGCGGTGAGAGTCGCCGGTGATACAGCCGCTTCGGCAAACCCGGAAGCCTGGAGCGCGATCTGGAAGGCTTCGGGATGGAATTGACGCAACTTCCATCTCGGTCCAATCTGCTCGCGTTGTCGCTGCCGGTCGCGATGCTGGTGCTGTTGTTGCGGTTGCCTCTGCTGGTGTGGTGAAGCGCTGCTGACTGGTGTCGCGGATACGCTGAATCTCACGTATCTGTGGTCACTGTTGGTGAAAGTGTCGAGCACCCGCCAGTCGTTACCGGGTTCAATGGCCGGACTGGCGAAGGACACGTCGACCACACTTTCAGTAGCACTGCCGTTGCCGACGAACGTGGGCACACTGCCGCGGTTCAAGATCGCCAGGTCAAGCTGATCGACGACCTCGGCGAGATCTTCACCACGCGGCTTCGTCCTCGCGCTGCCCCATCGCACGTGCCAGGCATTGAAGTCGCCCGCCAAGACTACGAGGGGGTGTGCTCTGGCCTCGATATCGATCTCGTCGAGCAGCCGCTGGTAGTCCTCGTCCGTCCATCCCGGTGTTGGTGGGGCGTAGCAAGAGATGAAGGTCACCCCCGCCACCTGGACCGACACCAGTCCTACCCTACTTGCCCAGACTCGCTGTATGGGCAAGGCTCCGGTCGTTATAACAGCTGCCTTCGCTGTCGAGTCCACCGCCCAGTTCCCGTTATTGGGTGGAACACGGTAGATCTCCGACGCCAGCACAATGTCGATCCTTTGCTCCCGTGCGGTCTGGAGCATGAGGTCTTGTGCTACCCTGCTGCGCGCCAAGTTGATCTGGAGGATCTTCAACCCAGCGTCACGCCCTCTAACAGTGGTGTTCGTAGCTAGCGGGAACATGACGGCTGGCTACTTCCGCTGCAAACCGGTGAACCTGTCTGATGTTGTCCGGAACACGTAAGGCACTTGGGGCCCGAGCTGCACTCCTTGGCCTTGTGCTGCTTCGAACCGCAACGGAAGCAGCACTTGGAGTAGTCAGGGCCGGTGCACTCGCGAGAGCGGTGCCCCTTGCCAAAGCAGCGGTAGCAGAGCTGCTCTCCTGCAGGGACCGATGCGAGCGCCTGCACGACGCAACTCGTGTTCCCTATGGTGACCCGGTGACCGTCGAGAAGCTGGCACTGCCCGCGCGGCAGCTTGATATGGGCTTTCTGCAGCCCGTCGTACCGCCGCCACAGCCGAACTGCCTCGCCCGGAACCGTCAGCCCCGCCTGTCGCTTAATCGCCGAAATCAAGTCGTCGACAGTCGCCAGCATGTCGATTCCTGTGATCGCGGCCGTCTGCTTGTCGACAAGGAGGTGGGCCACTCCATCCTCCTTGATGGCTTCGCTGACATCGGCCAGCACACTCTCGCAGTCCGTGTTCGGCTTCAGCCACAGCGACAGCTTCCGCTCCCCTGTGCGGCAAGCCCTCGCCACGAACTGATCCACATTGGTCTTGGAACGCACTGCCTTGTATGTGTCGAGGTAGGCCTTGCCCTCGTTGGCCTCGAGGACGATCACCGCAGGCCTCTCCACTTTAGCAGCGCTTTTTCCCGCTTTCTGCGGTGCTGCTCTCTTGTCTCCCTTGGCCACGACTTTAGCGAAGGATGCTGGCTCCGCACGCACCTTGGCTGCCACAGCCGCTGCTTTCTTTGCCTTCGGTTTTGGCTTTTCTGGAGCCATGGCCTGGGACGAGACGGCCTCGACCGGGATCTCGGGGACATCAGGCGTGATGACGTCGTCCGTGCCCGTCGGTTTGCCCTCTTTTTTCTTGCCGCGCCTTGCCCGGGTCCGCTTTCGTTTGGGAGTGTCGCCAGGTGGATGCTGGCTTTGCCCAACAGCACTGGAGTCGACGACATGTTGTTGTTGCTGCTGCGTAGCTACCGCCAACTCTCCCATCGAGTGGAGTCCACTTTGGAGCAGCATAAGTTCTCTTTCGCTGGCTGCCGCACGCTCACGAAGGCTAATGTTGTCTCGCTTCAGCTCCTGATTTTCACGAGACAACAACTTCAGCTTTGTCTTCAGTTCCGCGTCGCCATCCTTTGCCGTCGCCCGGCCCGTCTCCATCTCGCTAACCTTAGCGAGGAGAGTCTCGACGGTTGCCCGGAGCTCCCTCAACTCGCTGCTGAGGCTTGCGATGGTCGGCTCCTGCTGCGGGACTTCGGCCACCTGCTGGACGACGGTTGAGTTGAGCTCGTCCTCGTCGCTCTCCTCTGAAATCTCCATATCGCTGGCTAGCAGGGCCATCCGCTGCACCACCACCACCGGCCGAGTGGGCGTCGCAGTCGATGGCGCGACACTGCCCCCCTTTCGCTGCCGGGTCAACGGCAGGGCAACCGATGATGTTGAAGAAGTCATCACTTCGTCCCTGTCGTCCTTCGTCGATGGCGCGGTAGCGTCACAGGTGGACCGGAGCCTTACGGACCGACGCGTCGAAGGCTCCCCCGATGCCTGCTCCATTCCCCTACTGCAACCCTGAAAATCGCTGTGGGCAATGGGTTAGGTTGCGGAGAGCCAGGGTGGAGTGTCTGGGAAGGGAAGGTGGGAAGGGGAAGGGGAGTGGAGGAAGGCCCAAGTACCGGTGCGAAATAGAAACTCCAACAAATTAAAGGCCAAACCAATCTTTTCCCCCTTTCCAAATCTGAGCTTATATCTCAGTTCTTCTCTGCGATCAGGTGCCGCCTGGTTGACAAATCCGCAAACCGCCAGCCGATACACTCGCCATAAAACTCAGAGTGCCGCCTGGTTTTGATAATCGGTGATCTCCACCAGCCGAGACACTTGATGAACTGAAGGCGCCGCCTGGTTGTGACGTTGAAAAGCTCAGCACCAGTGCCGCCGCCTGGTAACAGTGTTCGAAATCTCCGTGAGCCGAGACACCCGCCACGACCCGAAGCGCCGCCTGGTGGCAATGCTGGCAATCCGCTGGTACTGGTGGCGCCGCCTGGCGGCCAAGTTCGGAACCAAGTTTAGCCGAGACACACTGAAATATTTCACCAGGATGATCGAACCTCCAAATTTTCCAGCCGAGACACATGAAACATTTCACTCTTAGCCGAGACACCTTGAAAAGTTTCACTGAAACATTTCAACCGGATGGTTGGTCCATGAAATATTTCAGCCGGGACACTTGAAACATTTCACCCCCAGCCGGGACACCTATCCGGGACACACTGCCGCCAACGGTCAAATAAAATTAACGGCCAATTTGGATGACCGGTCAATTTGAATTACCGACCGAATTGAATTAACTGCCACTTCAAACTAACGGCCACCGACTCCACCAACGGTCAATTTGAACGACCCGAAAATCCGGCACCAACGGTCCTTTTTTGAAAAACTGGATCATATGACACGGAGCCCGATTCGGCTTAGGTGAAATCGCTCGGATCTTCGAGTCCGAATCCGGCTGGAAAATGGACGATCGAATCTTCACCTGCCAAAATTTTTGCACCGCGTGCTTTCACTTTATTTACACTTATTTTGCGCTGAATTCGTCTTTTTTCATGCGGTTTTCTCTGACTTTCGTTTTAAAACACCGTCTGTCATCTAAAAAACCACATCCGGCCAGGATCCGGACACTTTTTTAACCGAAAAACACGTAGTCCCAAATGGGGCTACGCCCCGGGCCGCTCTCCATACAAAATGTAAACAAACACTTTTCTTTCTTATTTTTCGTTGAAATCGATGATTTTTATGCGGTTTTCACTACTAATCTGTAGATTGGCACTAGTTTTAACGATTACAACAAACTTTCGTGGGTTCTTTAAACTTTTTACGCGAAATTTTTATGAAAAACACGGAGCGACGCTCAGCACGTGTTGACACTACAGCGTTTGACAGCTCACACACACAGGGATAACTGGCTTGTGGCCGCCAAGCGTTCATAGCGACGTGGCTTTTTGATCCTTCGATGTCGGCTCTTCCTATCATTGCGAAGCAAAATTCACAAAGCGTAGGATTGTTCACCCTTTCAAGGGAACGTGAGCTGGGTTTAGACCGTCGTGAGACAGGTTAGTTTTACCCTACTGGTGTGCAAGTACTATCTCAATGGAATTCCTGTGCAGTACGAGAGGAACCACAGGTACGGACCAATGGCTCAATACTAGTCCGAGCGGACTTTGGTATGACGCTACGTCCGTCGGATTATGCCTGAACGCCTCTAAGGTCGTAACCGAACCAGGCTGGTAGTATATGTATAGGAGTCGTTAGCTAGATGGCTAATAACATCACGAGACCGGATTGAGTCTTCTATAGACTCTTTCCATTTATTGGAAACCCTCAAACTGAGCCTATCGCGAGTGCGCTCGCCGAAGTACCTGAAGTGGGAAAAGGCGTTGTGCTTGCCGATCTTCCAAGAATAGTTTCGACTCCTAAGACCACCCGAAAACGACGGGTTTGCAGGCTGGGCGCTACGCATTGAAGAGAGATGTACATTTCGATCCTTTCAGGCGACCCATGCTTGGTGGTTGTGTGCGGTGTGCTCCCCCCGGGGGGCACATGCGGCATACCGTGTGTGGACTAGTTGGACCCACCCTTGCGGTGGACCGACCGGTCAGTGGTGTTTGCGGGTTAACACATGCGAGCGTTGCGGCCCAGAGGCCTTACCGCCTTTCACTGCGGGTTCGTCAAGAACTTGGAGATGGTCGCAACGCATCGGGTCCTCCCGGGGTACTTGGTGTTTGGATGCTGGCTTGGTGATTAAACACTTGATATTCCATCTTCGGATGAATTTCGGGTGTCACCTGTTGCCTAAGACCACTTGCATGTTTAGCTCGCCGTGGGGTAGCAAGCGTTGTGATCTAATGGCCTTACCGGGCAAACACTTTCGGTTCGTCAAGGACTTGGAGTGCCGGGACGGGTTGGCGGATCCATCACTCTGAGTATGCCGGGTTGATACTTGGGGTTGGTTTGGTTTTGGTGACCCAATACTAGATGTACCATCTCGGTGGTATGTCAGTATCACCTATACTCCAGACCACTTGCATGGTTAGCAAGCGTTGTGATCTAATGGCCCAACCGGGCAAACACTTTGGGTTCGCAAGGACTTAGAGTGCCGGGACGGGTTGGCGGATCCAACACTCTGGGTACCTCCGGGTACTTGGGGTTGGTTGAGGACTTGGTGAACAAACACTTGATATACACTCTCCGGATGTACTTCGGGTGTCACCTGTTGTCCGAGGCCACTTGCATGGTCGCAAGCGTTGTGATACAATGGCCCTACCGGGCAAACACTTTGGGTTCGCAAGGACTTGGAGTGCCGGGACGGGTTGGCGGATCCAACACTCTGGGTACCTCCGGGTACTTGGGGTTGGTTGAGGACTTGGTGAACAAACACTTGATATACACTCTTCGGATGTACTTCGGGTATCGCCTGTTGTCCGAGACCACTTGCATGGTTAGCAAGCGTTGTGGTCTAATGGCCCTACCGGGCAAATACTTTGGGTTCGCGAGGACTTAGAGTGCTGGTAGTGGTTGGCGGACCCAACACTCTGGGTACCTCCGGGTACTTGGGGTTGGTTGAGGACTTGGTGAACAAACACTTGATATACACTCTTCGGATGTACTTCGGGTGTCACCTGTTGTCCGAGGCCACTTGCATGGTTAGCAAGCGTTGTGGTCTAATGGCCCTACCGGGCAAACACTTTGGGTTCGCAAGGACTTAGAGTGCCGGGACGGGTTGGCGGATCCAACACTCTGGGTACCTCCGGGTACTTGGGGTTGGTTGAGGACTTGGTGAACAAACACTTGATATACACTCTTCGGATGTACTTCGGGTATCGCCTGTTGTCCGAGACCACTTGCATGGTTAGCAAGCGTTGTGGTCTAATGGCCCTACCGGGCAAATACTTTGGGTTCGCGAGGACTTAGAGTGCTGGTAGTGGTTGGCGGACCCAACACTCTGGGTACCTCCGGGTACTTGGGGTTGGTTGAGAACTTGGTGAAGATACCCCTGTCACCTTGTTCGAGGCCACTTGCATGGTAGCAAGCGTTGTGATACAATGGCCCTACCGGGCAAACACTTTGGGTTCGCAAGGACTTGGAGTGCCGGGACGGGTTGGCGGATCCAACACTCTGGGTACCTCCGGGTACTTGGGGTTGGTTGAGGACTTGGTGAGCAAACACTTGATATACGTTCTTCGGATGTACTTCGGGTGTCACCTGTTGTCCGAGGCCACTTGCATGGTCAACGGTTGAGGTGGTGATGGCGGGTCGGTGCTGTAGGGTGCCGGCCTGTTGGCTGCCTTGGCCGGGTTGGTTGGTTAACACTTGATTGAGCTTGCACCCGAGGGTAATGGCACTTGAAGGTGGGTACCGGCCGGCTGACCTGGTGTGATGGTTGGTTGGTGAACACTTGGCGGTACTTGCACTTGGCTGTGCTTGGACTTGAAGGTGGGATCCGGCTGGCCTAGGCCATTGGTGGTTGGTTGGTTGGTTAGCCCTTAGCTGGGCTGGCTGGCTGGCTGGCCATCGGTGGTGTGGTGTGTTGGGCGGTTGGTGAACACTTGGCGGTACTTGCACTTGGCTGTGCTTGGACTTGAAGGTGGGATCCGGCTGGCCTAGGCCATTGGTGGTTGGTTGGTGGGTTAGCCCTTAGTTGGGCTGGCTGGCTGGCTGGCCATCGGTGGTGTGGTGTGGTGTGGTGTGTGGAGTCGAGCATCGCGCGCCGTTGCCTTCTTCGGAGTGTTGTGGGTACGCAAGTGCTTGCAGTGCAAAGAGGTTGGTGATGGAGTGACATTGCCTTCACCATGGAGTTGCGGGTACTTAGGTACTTGCAAGGAGATGGTGGTATGGTGGTGTTGCGTGTGTGGTGTTCGATTAGAAAGATATAATTTCTAAGTCCGGATTAGTGCTGTCAGTGGGGCCGCCGCTAACAGGTCCTGCACGGCCACCGTGGGGCTTGACTTGGCGCTATTCCGGACTTGGGGCGATCACGATGTCCCCGTGCGGGACTTAGAAGATGGAAGAACACAAGTACCCTTATCCCATGACTTGTGAGCGATTGGCATACGTTACCACATGAAGAGAAAAATTGGCTAAGTCCCGGATCCATATTATTTGAAGAGAAAAATCGGCTAAGTCCCGGATCCATATTATATGAAGAGAAAAATCGGCTAAGTCCAGGATCCATATCATATGAAGAGAAATATCGGCTAAGTCCAGGATCCATATATAATAACCTAATAATCGGCTAAGTCCAGGATCCGTATTATATGAAGAGAAAAATCGGCTAAGTCCAGGATCCATATATAATAACCTAATAATCGGCTAAGTCCAGGATCCATATTATATGAAGAGAAAAATCGGCTAAGTCCAGGATCCATATATAATAACCTAAAAATCGGCTAAGTCCAGGATCCATATAATATGATGAGAAAAATCGGCTAAGTCCCAGATTGGGTCTGTCAGACATACACTTTCAAGTTACCACACAAGCAAGCAAGAAGGCCGTGTGAAGGATCCATATGACATGAAGAGAAAAATTGGCTAAGTCCCAGATTGGGTCTGTCAGAAATACACTTCCAAGTTACCACACAAGCAAGCAAGATGGTCTAGTGATGGATCCATATGATATGAAGAGAAAAATCGGCTAAGTCCAGGATCCATATAATATGAAGAGAAAAATCGGCTAAGTCCCAGATTGGGTCTGTCAGACATACACTTTCAAGTTACCACACAAGCAAGCAAGATGGCCTAGTGATTGATCCATATGATATGAAGAGAAAAATCGGCTAAGTCCGAGATTGGGTCTGTCAGACATACACTTCCAAGTTACCACACAAGCAAGCAAGATGGCGTATTGATGGATCCATATGATATGAAGAGAAAAATCGGCTAAGTCCGAGATTGGGTCTGTCAGAAATACACTTCCAAGTTACCACACAAGCAAGCAAGATGGCCTAGTGATGGATCCATATGATATGAAGAGAAAAATCGGCTAAGTCCCAGATTGGGTCTGTCGGAAATACACTTCCAAGTTACCACACAAGCAAGCAAGATGGCCTAGTGATGGATCCATATGATATGAAGAGAAAAATCGGCTAAGTCCCAGATTGGGTCTGTCAGACATACACTTTCAAGTTACCACACAAGCAAGCAAGATGGCCTAGTGATTGATCCATATGATATGAAGAGAAAAATCGGCTAAGTCCGAGATTGGGTCTGTCAGACATACACTTCCAAGTTACCACACAAGCAAGCAAGTTACCACATGAAGAGAAAGCCGGCAAAGTCCGGGAATGTTACCACATGAACTGGAAAATGGGCAAAAACCTACCTTCACAGGGAACGTGAATAACTAAGGCTGTAGACATTGGATCGACAAGCCAAAGACTGATATGGAAAGGAAATGAGTAGTACTAGCTTTCCTGAGAGTTGCAGAGCTTAGACTGCATATGAACGGAAGATATTAAGCGTCAAAGTCAGAAAAGTTGCCCGAAGGAACACAAGTTCCAACTTAGAGCATGAATACCGCCTAGACGGTAGGAGGTACGGCCAGGCTGAGGAATAAGAAAATGTTGGCCAACATGTTCCCTAACTATCCCCCGAAGACCGCAAAGCAATCCAACATCAACCAAGAAAGTTATAGCCCGATCAAGGAAACACCTACTTTGCACCGATTTTGCACCAAATACATGTACCAAGCACCTTCGGTTGCATACCTGCAGGGGCTTACCATAGTAGGCCATGGAAGACCGATATACCGAACATAATCACTTTCTATCTCCTCGGGTGTTGGAGGTAGCGCTTTGCGGTACAAGAACGAAAGTTAGACCATATCTTGGTGCATCTTTTTGCCCAAAAACACAAGACCCTATCTACCAAGGCAAGAAAGTTGTGTGGGGACAAAATGTCCAAAAGTGCCCAAAGTGGCACACTTGAACCATATATTCGAGAAAAACACAAGTGTGGGCCCGAGCTAGCAAGTTGAAATGTTCTGACCGTCAGTAGCCCTAGTTGAGGTGCACTTATCATTATATGAGGCCAACGTGCCAGCTAGTCTCTAAAGGGGCGATATGGGTGTTCCAAGGTTTGTACCCAATTGAGGAAAAAACAGGGTAAGGTACGGTGTACCGCGAATAACTCGGGCTATAGATGTCCGATCGATGAGTTTGGCATATGTATGGAAAGGTCTCGACGAGACCTAACTACCCTGAAAGTATGAAGGCAAAGACTTGAATGACCGGGAAGTAATTAAGTGCACAAGTGGTAAAGTTGCACCAAAGTCCATGTTACCCGAAGTGGTACATGAACACCCAATATTCGACCAAAACACAAGTTTAGAGACGAGCTAGCGAGCTACATTGTTCAGACCGTCAGTAGCCCGCATCAAGACACGCATTTCATTATATTGAGCCTAGCCGCTAGCTCGACTCGAAGTCGGTCATATGGTTGGTTGATGGTTTGGACCGACCACGTGGTGTACCAAGGTTATGTACCTTTCATGAATTAAAACTCTGGCTGTATGGCACTGAGCGACAAGCTAAGGTGTGATTTGGAATAGTCTTGAGTGGGACTATTTAGGAAAAATGCGAACAAAAAATCACAAAGTCCTTGGGCGAAGCTATTAGCGAAACATAGAGCAAATTGGTACCAAAAACTATGGAAATGGGACTTGAGTCAAAAATAACCGCAAGTTGGAGAAGAGATAGCAAGCTTGCGTAGAACAACTATATTTGGTGCATGGTATCACCAACAAAAAAGTATATGGGGCCAAGGTGCTGGCTGGCCTCCAAAGTGGAGATATGGGCGATCCAAAGTTTGTACCCAAGTACGAACAAGTATGGAAAAAACAGGGTAAGGTACCAAGTACCATTAATAACTTCGGCTGTAGATGGCCGAGCAAGACAAACGGCATACCGTTGGAAAGGTCTTGGGGAGACCTATCTACCCTGAAAGTTTCATGAGGCTGAGTTGAAAGACCACGGAGATATTAGGTGATGATGGTCCAATTCGGGGACCAAGTCGCAGGAAATGGCGCTTGACCAAAATCACCCTTGGAAGGTGAATACCGGCTTACCGGTAAGAGATAGCGACTTGGCGTAGAATATTTATAAGTTGGGCGTGTAGAGACGCAACTTTTATTATATGGGGCCAACCCGGTCAGGGTGCTCCAAGTCGGTCGTTTGGTTGGTTTATGGTTTGGGCCGACCACGTGGTGTGCCAAGTTGAGGTACCTTTCATGAATTATAACTTGGTCAGTTTGCCACCGAGCGACAAGCTGCGGTGTGTTTTGGAATGGTCTTGAGTGGGACTATCAAGGAAAAATACCAATCGAAAATCAGCTTGTCCATGGCCGAAGCTATTAGTGAAACATATAGCAAAATGGGTCCAAAAACGAATGAAATGGGAATTGGACCAAGAATAACGGCAAGTTGGAGAAGAGATAGCAAGTTGGCGTAGAACAATTATATTTGGTGCATGGCATGACCAACAAAAAAGTATATGGGGCCAAGGTGCTAGCTGGCCTCCAAAGTGGAGATATGGGCGATCCAAAGTTTGTACCCAAGTACGAACAAGTATGGAAAAAACAGGGTAAGGTACCAAGTACCATTAATAACTTCGGCTGTAGATGGCCGAGCGAGGCAAACGGCTCACCGTTGGAAAGGTCTTGGGGAGACCTATCTACCCTGAAAGTTTTATGAGGCTGAGTTGAAAGACCACGGAGATATTAGGTGATGATGGTCCAATTCGGGGACCAAGTCGCAGGAAATGGCACTTGACCAAAATCACCCTTGGAAGGTGAATACCGGCTTACCGGTAAGAGATAGCGACTTGGCGTAGAATATTCATAAGTTGGGCGTGTCGAGACGCAACTTTCATTATATGGGGGCAACCCGGTCAGGGTGCTCCAAGTCGGTCGTTTGGTCGGTATATGGTTTGGGCCGACCACATGGTGTACCAAGTTGAGGTATCTTTCATGAATTATAACTCGGTCAGTTTGCCACCGAGCGACAAGTTGCGGTGTGTTTTGGAATGGTCTTGAGTGGGACTATCAAGCAAAAATACAAACAGAATATCAGCTTGTCCATGGCCGAAGCTATTAGTGAAACATATAGCAAAATGGGTCCGAAAACGAATGAAATGGGACTTGGACCAAGAATAACGGCAAGTTAGAGAAGAGATAGCAAGTTGGCGTAGAACAATTATATTTAGTGCATGGTATGACCAAGAAAAAAGTATATGGGGCAAAGGTGCTGGCTGGCCTCCAAAGTGGAGATATGGGCGATACAAAGTTTGTACCCAAGTATGGCAAAAACTGGTAGAGGTACCTTTCATGAATTACTGCTCAGGCTGTATGGCACTTAGCGGGACGCTTGGCTCTGGTATGGAATAGTCTTGAGTGGGACTATCAAGGAAAAATACGAACAAAAAATCACCATGTCCACGGACGAAGGTATTAGCGAAACTTAGAGCGAAATTGCGACCAAGTCGCTGGAAATGGCCCTTGGACCAAGTATACCGTCAAGGCGGTACGAGATAGCGAGTTGACGTAGAACATTTATAAGTTTGCCTACAAGAGACAAAAGTTTAGTTATATGGGGCCAACCCGCTCAGGGTTGTCCAAGTCGGTCATATGGCTGATCGAAATTTTCGACCAAGTACTGAGAAAACAGGGTAAGGTACCGTGTACCTCGAATAACTTCGGCTGTAGATGTCCGAGCGAGGCGAACGGCATAGCGTTGGAAAGGTCTTGAGGTGCTCTAGGCACCCTAAAAGTATGAGAAAGCTATCTGGAAAACTTGTGGAGATATTAGAGAAACATAGGGCCCAAAAGATACCAAGTCGCAGGAAATGGGCCCTCCAAGAACACCCTAAAATCCCAATTACGGCTAAGTTGCAGCCCAGCTAGCGAAGTGAAATGTTCTAGGCATAACTAGAACACGTTAATGCGCAACTTTTTGAATCAGAACTTTTTTCGATATCTGGCCCCCAAAGGGGGGATATGGGCGATCAAAGGATTTTTCCAAGTTTCGGTACTTTTTACGGTATCGCTCATAGCTCCGGCTGTATGCAAGCAAATGACAATCTAAGACATGATTTGGAAAGGTATTGAGCAGTACTAACTTACGTTAGAACACAGCGAAGCGCTATCGGTTCATGGCAAGGCCGATATAAGCAGTCAAAGATGAAAAATGTTGACAAAATGAACAAAAATTACCTTGGTACGCGAATAGCGGCCAGGGATGAAGAGGTACGAAGGTGGTGTAGAAGAATTATAATTAGGGCTTGGTACGCTCTAAAAGTTTGCCGAAGACCGCAAAGCGCTCAGACCCATAGAAAGTGGCCATTTGGGCCGAACAGTGCGTGCAAAGAGGTGAAAATGCAAAAATTGCACTTTGTGGGGCGATTTGCGGGGGGTAGGAGGGGTCGGAGGGCAAAATGTCCCTTGACCAAAAAGTCTTATCTCGTCGAGATCTACAACATTGCCGAAGACCGCAAAGCGCTAGCTCGCAATCGAAAAATCGAGAATTTGAAAATTTTCTAAGTCTTGGGCTCCCTAAGGAAAAGTTTCAAAAATCACGTTTGTCCCCAATTTTGAAGGGGAAGGAGTCGGTTCCGGGGCATGGTGTCTTCGGCAAAAAGTCTTATCTTTTTGCGTACTTTCGACTAGTTCAATAAAAATTTTTGACCCAAAATTTGTTCGGCGGACCCCTAGGTCGAAAAACCCGAAAAAAGTCGAAAAAAGTCGAAAATGTCGAAAAATGAGAAAACCTCATATTCGGACTCTACACGAGCCCCAGATATTGAAAAGTGAAATCCGCGGTCGATTTGGAACAAAAAATTGACCTAGGCAAAGTTGTATGGAGGTAGGGACCCCTGAGAAAAAAGTTTGGTCCCGAGGCTCCTTGGACCACCAAGTCCCTAGGTCGGACCAAAATCGGAAAAAATCCGACCAAAGTCGAAAGTGTCGAAAATTTTAAAAAACCTCTTTTGGGGCCCTATGGCCTCCCTAGATAATGAAAAGTGAGGTCCGCGGCCGATCCGGAAGAAAAACTTGACCTAGGCAAACTTGTATGACGGTGGGGACCCAAAAAAAATTCGATGAGTGTAGTTTAGACAGGCCGGAAAATGTATCGGTGGTCCGTATCAAGGGACGTCTTTTAGTTCCATGGGGTGGTGGTCGTCGAACAAAGTCGCCTAGGTCGACCACCAGAAAGACCAGTCGTGTTGTAATGGATGTTTTGACCACTTTACTAGGGAAACCTAGTAGGTCGAAGCAAATTTGGGGTTCGAGATGAGTTGGTGAAAGTTGGTCCAACCTAGGTGTGCTTGGTGGAGGTTGACCATGAAAGTAGAGCATGATAGGAATGACCATAACTTTGGTTCTAGATGTCGGATCGGTACACTTGAGGCAGTTTTGGAAAGGTGAAGGCCTGCTCTAGCTATGTTTCCTACCAAGCTGAGCGCCTACTAGTGACCCGGAGGAGGTATTAAGGGTCAAAGGCAAAAAGGGGTACCCTAAAGTGCATGTGACCAAGAAAATGGGAAAAACGGTATCGCCTATAGCTCAGGCTGTATGGCTCGGATCGGAAAGCTTGGATATGCGTTGGAAAGGTCTTGACGAGCGCTAGCTATGTGTCCTACCAAGCGAAGCGCTAGGTGTTGAGCAAGTCGGTCATATTAGAGGGCAAAGGTGAAAAATGGTGGTTTAGAGGCGAAAATTCACCTTATGATCGAAAATAGCGGGCGAACGATAAGAGCTACGAACACGGCGTAGAACAATCATAAGTACGTTACCACAAGACCTAACTTTGGCCAATATAGAGCGAGAAGATCGGAGGTACCCATCAGGGTGATATGGCTGGTTCAAAGTTGGACCAAAACGAGACTTGAGAAATGGGTTGAAACACGGTATCGCGAATAACTCAGGCTGTATGGAACGGATCGACAAGCTAAGATCAGTGTTGGAAAGGTCGAACCGAGCGCTAACTATAATCCCAAACAACCGAAGCGCTAAGTGTTGAGCAAAACTGAGTTATTAAGCGACAAAGTGGAAAAATAATACCAAAATTTCCAAAAATCACACAAGACCAAGAATACCGAGCAGGCGGTAAGAGATAGCGGGTTGACGTGGAATACTTATAAGTTTGCCTCTACGAGACCTAAAAGTCGTCCATAGACAGCGAGAAGATCGGACCACTCTGGAAGGGTGATACGAGTGGTCAAAAATTGGCAAAAATGAAACATGGCTAAAATGGATTTGACTTGTGCACCGTATAGCTCCGGCTGTAAGGCATGGATTGTTAAGCTAGGATATGTTTTGGAAAGGTAACACCCAGCGCTAGATACGACTAGAAGAAAGCAAAGCGCTAACTAGCATGGTTTGGAAGTTATTAAGTGTCAAAGTCGAAAAATGTTACCAAAATTGAAACTCGAGTACATTGGGCCAAAAAGTACAAGTTGTGAAATTTGGACTTACGAGTAAAATACCGAGCAGGCGGTAAGAGATAGAGACTTGGTGTAGAACAATTATATGTTGGGCATGTTATAACCTGTATTTGGCCCGAACATAGTGACGAGATCGGTGGTACCCAAAAGGGTGGTACAGGTGTTAGATGGTTTTCCCAGAGCATAAGCTCCACATGATATGGAAAACGGGAAACATCATAACTTCGGCTGTATGGCATGGAATGGAACGAACAAGGTATCGATGGAAAGAGAAAAGGTAGCGCTAACTATAATTCCTACCAAGCAAAGCGCTAGCATGTGACCGTTCGGGTGTTATTGTGAGTCAAAGTCAGAAATTGTTACCACGAGAGGCGAAAATCCGACTAAGTCCATGAATACCGGGCTGGCGGTAAGAGATACGGCTTGGCCGTAGAACATTTATAAGTTGGCCAATACAAGACCTAAGTTTCGTCCATAGACGACAAGAAGATCGAAGATACGTGAAGGTGAGATATGGGCGTCCCAAAGTGGGCCTTTGAAAAAGTGACAAACTTCCCTTATAACAGCATACACCAAATATCTCTGGCTCTATGGCACCGAATAAGAAGTTGAGGTCAGCGATAGAAAGGTGATAGTCAGCGCTAAATATCATACGAACAGAGTGAAGCGCTAAAGGGAAAGGATCTTGGTGATATAAGGTGACAAAGTCGAGAAAAGTTGCCTCAAAATCATGAAAAATGTGAAAAAATGGCTAAGTCCCGGGTGCCTTAAGGGCAGGTTGATCGAATGTACCGAGCTGGCGGTACGAGATAGAGACTTGGTGTAGAACAATTATATGTTTGGCATGGCAAGACCTACATTTGGTCAATACAAAGTGAGAAGATCAAAGAAACCCGTAAGGGTGATATTGGTGTCCAAAGGTAAAAAGCACTAAGTCTTGGGAAACTTATATGAAGAAAAAGGACCCTGATGGGTCATATAGGATGGATCGAAAAATCGGCTAAGTCCCAAAATGGGGATGTCAGAACTACACTCAAATGTTACCACACCAAGCAAGGCAAACTTATATGAAGCAAAGGACCCTGATGGGTCATATGGTATTGGTCGAAAAATCGGCTAAGTCCCAAAATGGGGATGTCAGAACTACACTCATGTGTTACCACACCAAGCAAGGCAAACTTATATGAAGCAAAGGACCCTGATGGGTCATATGGTATGGATCGAAAAATCGGCTAAGTCCCAAAATGATGATGTCAGAACTACACTCAAATGTTACCACACCAAGCAAGGCAAACTTATATGAAGCAAAGGACCCTGATGGGTCATATGGTATTTTACGAAAAATCGGCTAAGTCCCAAAATGGGGATGTCAGAACTACACTCAAATGTTACCACACCAAGCAAGGCAAACTTATATGAAGCAAAGGACCCTGATGGGTCATATGGTATTTTACGAAAAATCGGCTAAGTCCCAAAATGGTGATGTCAGAACTACACTCAAATGTTACCACACCAAGCAAGGCAAACTTATATGAAGCAAAGGACCCATATGGGTCATATGGTATTTTACGAAAAATCGGCTAAGTCCCAAAATGATGATGTCAGAACTACACTCAAATGTTACCATACCAAGCAAGGCAAACTTATATGAAGCAAAGGACCCTGATGGGTCATATGGTATTGATCGAAAAATCGGCTAAGTCCCAAAATGGGGATGTCTGAACTACACTCAAATGTTACCACATCAAGCAAGGCAAACTTATATGAAGGAAAGGACCCTGATGGGTCATATGGTATTTTACGAAAAATCGGCTAAGTCCCAAAATGGGGATGTCAGAACTACACTCATGTGTTACCACACCAAGCAAGGCAAACTTATATGAAGGCAAGGACCCTGATGGGTCATATGGTATTTTACGAAAAATCGGCTAAGTCCCAAAATGATGATGTCAGAACTACACTCAAATGTTACCACACCAAGCAAGGCAAACTTATATGAAGCAAAGGACCCTGATGGGTCATATGGTATTGGTCGAAAAATCGGCTAAGTCCCAAAATGGGGATGTCAGAACTACACTCATGTGTTACCACACCAAGCAAGGCAAACTTATATGAAGCAAAGGACCCTGATGGGTCATATGGTATTTTACGAAAAATCGGCTAAGTCCCAAAATGGTGATGTCAGAACTACACTAAAATGTTACCACACCAAGCAAGGCAAACTTATATGAAGGCAAGGACCCTGATGGGTCATATGGTATTTTACGAAAAATCGGCTAAGTCCCAAAATGGGGATGTCAGAACTACACTCATGTGTTACCACACCAAGCAAGGCAAACTTATATGAAGGCAAGGACCCTGATGGGTCATATGGTATTTTACGAAAAATCGGCTAAGTCCCAAAATGATGATGTCAGAACTACACTCAAATGTTACCACACCAAGCAAGGCAAACTTATATGAAGCAAAGGACCCTGATGGGTCATATGGTATTGGTCGAAAAATCGGCTAAGTCCCAAAATGGGGATGTCAGAACTACACTCATGTGTTACCACACCAAGCAAGGCAAACTTATATGAAGCAAAGGACCCTGATGGGTCATATGGTATTTTACGAAAAATCGGCTAAGTCCCAAAATGGTGATGTCAGAACTACACTAAAATGTTACCACACCAAGCAAGGCAAACTTATATGAAGGCAAGGACCCTGATGGGTCATATGGTATTTTACGAAAAATCGGCTAAGTCCCAAAATGGTGATGTCAGAACTACACTAAAATGTTACCACACCAAGCAAGGCAAACTTATATGAAGGCAAGGACCCTGATGGGTCATATGGTATGGATCGAAAAATCGGCTAAGTCCCAAAATGGGGATGTCTGAACTACACTCAAATGTTACCACATCAAGCAAGGCAAACTTATATGAAGGAAGGACCCTGATGGGTCATATGGTATTTTACGAAAAATCGGCTAAGTCCCAAAATGGGGATGTCAGAACTACACTCATGTGTTACCACACCAAGCAAGGCAAACTTATATGAAGGCAAGGACCCTGATGGGTCATATGGTATTTTACGAAAAATCGGCTAAGTCCCAAAATGATGATGTCAGAACTACACTCAAATGTTACCACACCAAGCAAGGCAAACTTATATGAAGCAAAGGACCCTGATGGGTCATATGGTATTGGTCGAAAAATCGGCTAAGTCCCAAAATGGGGATGTCAGAACTACACTCATGTGTTACCACACCAAGCAAGGCAAACTTATATGAAGCAAAGGACCCTGATGGGTCATATGGTATTTTACGAAAAATCGGCTAAGTCCCAAAATGGTGATGTCAGAACTACACTAAAATGTTACCACACCAAGCAAGGCAAACTTATATGAAGGCAAGGACCCTGATGGGTCATATGGTATTTTACGAAAAATCGGCTAAGTCCCAAAATGGTGATGTCAGAACTACACTAAAATGTTACCACACCAAGCAAGGCAAACTTATATGAAGGCAAGGACCCTGATGGGTCATATGGTATGGATCGAAAAATCGGCTAAGTCCCAAAATGGGGATGTCTGAACTACACTCAAATGTTACCACATCAAGCAAGGCAAACTTATATGAAGGAAGGACCCTGATGGGTCATATGGTATTTTACGAAAAATCGGCTAAGTCCCAAAATGGGGATGTCAGAACTACACTCATGTGTTACCACACCAAGCAAGGCAAACTTATATGAAGGCAAGGACCCTGATGGGTCATATGGTATTTTACGAAAAATCGGCTAAGTCCCAAAATGATGATGTCAGAACTACACTCAAATGTTACCACACCAAGCAAGGCAAACTTATATGAAGCAAAGGACCCTGATGGGTCATATGGTATTGATCGAAAAATCGGCTAAGTCCCAAAATGGGGATGTCAGAACTACACTCAAATGTTACCACACCAAGCAAGGCAAACTTATATGAAGCAAAGGACCCATATGGGTCATATGGTATTTTACGAAAAATCGGCTAAGTCCCAAAATGATGATGTCAGAACTACACTCAAATGTTACCATACCAAGCAAGGCAAACTTATATGAAGGAAAGGACCCATATGGGTCATATGGTATTTTACGAAAAATCGGCTAAGTCCCAAAATGAGGATGTCAGAACTACACTAAAAAGTTACCACACCAAGCAAGGCAAAGTACCTAGGTGAACCCTAGGAAGAAACACGGACCAAGTCAGATGGCCTAAGTCAATAGAACAAGTGACCTAGGCAAAGTTGTATGGCGCTGAGGACCCTGAAAAATCTGGTTAGTGTAGTTTAGACAGGGTAGGTTTTTGGGTCGGCCGAACCCCCTTATTTTGGGTTTTGGCCTCATCAAGAAGCTACACCTAGGCAAACTGCCTAGGGTGAAAGTGCGAAGACCAATCGAATAGTAAGACAAGTTTTGACCGATCGCCCTAGGCAAGCTTGTATGAAGAAAGGGACCCTAAGGGTCATATGGAAATACATGAAAAATCAGCTAAGTCCCAAAATTGGGATGTCAGAACTACACTAAAAAGTTACCACATCAAGCAAGGCAAACTACCTAGGTGAACCCTAGCAAGAAACACGGACCAAGTCAGATGGCCTAAGTCAAGAGTGCAAGTGACCTAGGCAAAGTTGTATGACGGTGAGGACCCTGAAAAATCTGGTTAGTGTAGTTTAGACAGGGGAGGTTTTTGGGTCGGCTGAACCTCCTTATTTTGGGTTTTGACCTCCTCAAGAAGCTACACCTAGGCAAACTGCCTAGGGTGAAAGTGCGAAGACCAATCGAATAGTAAGACAAGTTTTGACCGATCGCCCTAGGCAAGCTTGTATGAAGAAAGGGACCCTATGGGTCATATGGAAATACATGAAAAATCGGCTAAGTCCCAAAATTGGGATGTCTGAACTACACTAAAAAGTTACCACATCAAGCAAGGCAAAGTACCTAGGTGAACCCTAGCAAGAAACACGGACCAAGTCAGATGGCCTAAGTCAAGAGAACAAGTGACCTAGGCAAAGTTGTATGACGGTGAGGACCCTGAAAAATCTGGTTAGTGTAGTTTAGACAGGGGAGGTTTTTGGGTCGGCTGAACCTCCTTATTTTGGGTTTTGACCTCCTCAAGAAGCTACACCTAGGCAAACTGCCTAGGGTGAAAGTGCGAAGACCAATCGAATAGTAAGACAAGTTTTGACCGATCGCCCTAGGCAAGCTTGTATGAAGAAAGGGACCCTATGGGTCATATGGAAATACATGAAAAATCGGCTAAGTCCCAAAATTGGGATGTCTGAACTACACTAAAAAGTTACCACAGCAAGCAAGGCAAAGTACCTAGGTGAACCCTAGGAAGAAACACGGACCAAGTCAGATGGCCTAAGTCAAGAGTACAAGTGACCTAGGCAAAGTTGTATGGCGCTGAGGACCCTGAAAAATCGGGTTAGTGTAGTTCAGACAGGGGAGGTTTCTGGGTCGGCTGAACCTCCTTATTTCGGGTTTTGGCCTCCTCAAGAAGACAGACCTAGGCAAACTGCCTAGGGTGAAAGTGCGAAGACCAATCGAATAGTAAGACAAGTTTTGACCGATCGCCCTAGGCAAGCTTGTATGAAGAAAGGGACCCTATGGGTCATATGGAAATACATGAAAAATCGGCTAAGTCCCAAAATTGGGATGTCTGAACTACACTAAAAAGTTACCACATCAAGCAAGGCAAAGTACCTAGGTGAACCCTAGGAAGAAACACGGACCAAGTCAGATGGCCTAAGTCAAGAGTACAAGTGACCTAGGCAAAGTTGTATGGCGCTGAGGACCCTGAAAAATCGGGTTAGTGTAGTTCAGACAGGGGAGGTTTCTGGGTCGGCTGAACCTCCTTATTTCGGGTTTTGGCCTCCTCAAGAAGACAGACCTAGGCAAAGTGCCTAGGGTGAAAGTGCGAAGACCAATCGAATAGTAAGACAAGTTTTGACCGATCGCCCTAGGCAAGCTTGTATGAAGAAAGGGACCCTATGGGTCATATGGAAATATACGAAAAATCGGCTAAGTCCCGAAATTGGGATGTCTGAACTACACTAAAAAGTTACCACATCAAGCAAGGCAAAGTACCTAGGTGAACCCTAGGAAGAAACACGGACCAAGTCAGATGGCCTAAGTCAAGAGTACAAGTGACCTAGGCAAGGTTGTATGGCGCTAAGGACCATGAAAAATCGGGTTAGTGTAGTTAAGACAGGGGAGGTTTCAGGGTCGGCTGGACCTCCTTATTTCGGGTTTTGGCCTCCTCAAGAAGACAGACCTAGGCGAACTGCCTAGGGTGAAAGTGCGAAGACCAATCGAATAGTAAGACAAGTTTTGACCGATCGCCCTAGGCAAGCTTGTATGAAGAAAGGGACCCTATGGGTCATATGGAAATACATGAAAAATCGGCTAAGTCCCAAAATTAGGATGTCTGAACTACACTAAAAAGTTACCACATCAAGCAAGGCAAAGTACCTAGGTGAACCCTAGGAAGAAACACGGACCAAGTCGGATGGCCTAAGTCAAGAGTACAAGTGACCTAGGCAAAGTTGTATGGCGCTGAGGACCCTGAAAAATCGGGTTAGTGTAGTTCAGACAGGGGAGGTTTCAGGGTCGGCCGAACCTCCTTATTTCGGGTTTTGGCCTCCTCAAGAAGACAGACCTAGGCGAACTGCCTAGGGTGAAAGTGCGAAGACCAATCGAATAGTAAGACAAGTTTTGACCGATCGCCCTAGGCAAGCTTGTATGAAGAAAGGGACCCTATGGGTCATATGGAAATATACGAAAAATCGGCTAAGTCCCAAAATTGGGATGTCAGAACTACACTATAAAGTTACCACATTAGCAAGGCAGACTTGTATGAAGAACGGGACCCTGGTGAAAGTAGCAAATATCCCAAACCGAACATGAATATTATACACACAAGAGTACGAACATAAAGGAACACGGACCAAGCGTACCGAGAGAATCGGTACTATAGAACCCTCGTGGTTCTACACAAAGACTTTATGTTAGGGGTTCAAGCCCCATAGTACTCAAACGGTGACAGTAGCAAATATCCCAAAACGAACGTGAATCTTATTCACAAGAGTACGAACATAAAGGAACACGGACCAAGCGTACCGAGAGAATCGGTACTATAGAGCCCTCGTGGTTCTACACAAAGACTTTATGTTCGGGGTTCACACCCCAAATCGAACGTGGAATTTACTTTCTGATGGTCATGCGGTCGTCCAAAGGGGTCTAGTATCCTGGGATGACAAGCATCACGGGCACAGCTCGTATCAAAACAGTCGAAGAGGCCCGCGAAAGCTTGCTTTCCATGGCTATGCGATGCACAAATTGAGTTTACTCACCGTAGTATAAAACGAACGAACCGAACCTATC
>NW_026525115.1:152500-155000 GCF_943734705.1 Anopheles coustani | reverse complement strand
CATACACAATTACATTATATTCGAATGAGCATGCAAGCGACCCTATATAGACCGAACCAAAACGATAGATACCGCCGTAGTTCACCCCCACCAAGTGATGACTTCAGTATGGCTAGTGTGTGAAGTATAAAGTATAGTCCTCCCCTGGTCCACACTGCTTCGGCGGTCCTGGGTAAGATAGTTAGTTCTAGCTTGCCCTATGTGGAAGAGGACACCATACTTAATACTGTGGTGTAATGAACAAAGTATAGTCCTCCACTGGTCCACGCTGCTTCGGCGGTCCTGGGTAAGATAGTTAGTTCTAGCTTGCCCTATGTGGAAGAGGGCATACAAGACAAAGTATAGTTCTCCCCTGGTCCACGCTGCTTCGGCGGTCCTGGGTAAGATAGTTAATTCTAGCTTGCCCTATGTGGAAGAGAGCATACATGAACCAAGAACGAAGGTTAGATCGAGGAATGATTCGACAACTAACCGATGGTATGAAATGTGAAGAATTCAAGCAAGCACACAATCAAGTCATCACTTGGGCATGCTCGATAGCCAACCTCATGACATTAACCTGTAGAGCATGCAAAAACCAATATATATGTAAACGATGCCTCCCTAGTTCAGCGCTTCAACCAAGTGATGACTTCAGAATGGCTAAATCAAATCGGTTCAAAACATACCATCGGTACCCTATTGAAACACACAAGTCGATATCAAACCTCATGATTGTGTAGTCCTCCACTGGTCCACGCCGCTTCGGCCGTCCTGGGTAAAATGGAACATTCCAGCTTGCCCTATGTGGAAGAGGGCACATTACTCAATACTGTGGTGTGAAGTATAAAGTTCAGTTCTCCCCTGGTCCACGCTGCTTCGGCGGTCCTGGGTAAGATAGTTCATTCTAGCTTGCCCTATGTGGAAGAGGACACTTAATACTTCGTCTCTAAGCGGCGGCTTGACTCCTCCCTACGGGGAACGGGTTTACGCGCACAGCGGCGGCTTACGCACTATGGCAGTCATGGATGCCTTACGTTTCTATGAAAAGTGTGTTCCTCCCCTGGTCCACGCTGCTTCGGCAGTCCTGGGTAAGATAGTTAGTTCTAGCTTGCCCTATGTGGAAGAGGACACGTAGACTTACTGTGGTGTGAAGTATAAAGTTCAGTTCTCCCCTGGTCCACGCCGCTTCGGCCGTCCTGGGTAAAATGGATTCATCCAGCTTGCCCTATGTGGAATGAGGACACTTTATGCTTCGTCTCTAAGCGGCGGCTTGCTCCTCCCTACGGGGAACGGGTATACGCGCACAGCGGCGGCTTACGTTATGGCAGTCATGGATGCCTCACGTTTCCATGAAAAGTGTGTTCCTCCCCTGGTCCACGCTGCTTCGGCAGTCCTGGGTAAGATAGTTAGTTCTAGCTTGCCCTATGTGGAAGAGGACACGTAGACTTACTGTGGTGTGAAGTATAAGGTTCAGTTCTCCCCTGGTCCACGCCGCTTCGGCCGTCCTGGGTAAAATGGATTCATCCAGCTTGCCCTATGTGGAATGAGGACACTTTATGCTTCGTCTCTAAGCGGCGGCTTGCTCCTCCCTACGGGGAACGGGTATACGCGCACAGCGGCGGCTTACGCAAGTTAGTCACCCTCGGCAGTGGATCACTCGGCTCATGGATCGATGAAGACCGCAGCTAACTGCGCGTCATAATGTGAACTGCAGGACACATGAACATTGATAAGTTGAACGCATATTGCACGTCGTGGGAACCTACCATGATGTACAGATGACTGAGCGCTTATATTTGAGAAATGTATCGCATACATTTAACTACGCCGTGACACCCGTCACGAGACGTGCACCATGATGTTAACTAGGGTCGCGACGACCCGCTAGCATTAAAGAACCCGTGGTTTACAATATACTGGCATTGGAATTCGAAGTATTTAGAGCGTCCGTGTTCCCGCGTGAGGCGGAAGTACGAGGAGAAGGCGTGCTTGTGGTGTCTGTGGTGGTGTTTACTGATGTCTAGCTTCAGCTTATTTATTTATTTAAATAGAAGCGAAGATGTCAAAGTAGCGTCGAAGCAGCAGCGGTAGCACAAATGATTCAAGTATGGAAGTTGACCAAAGGAACACAAACAAACTAGCGTATGGGCAATGGAAGGTATCAGTGAGTTAAACCACACGCGGGCTAACAGCCCGTTAACCGAGTCCAACGGTACATATTGGACATTGAAACAAAGTAGTCGCAAGCCAGATGTGACGATAACAACCGCAAGGTACATAAGCCTCAGTTCATGTGTGACAACCCCCTGAATTTAAGCATATTAATAAGGGGAGGAAAAGAAACCAACCGGGATTCCCTGAGTAGCTGCGAGCGAAACGGGAGAAGCTCAGCACGTAGGGGTGGCGGCCTGTCCGTCTATCCGATTCCGTGTACTGGTGCGTCTCACTATCCGTCATCTTAGCGCTTTTCAAGTCCAACTTGAATGTGGCTCAGAACCCATAGAGGGTGATAGGCCCG
>NW_026525115.1:125000-147500 GCF_943734705.1 Anopheles coustani | reverse complement strand
ATCACAATATCCGTCTTAGCTGCGGCGAGCTCCAGCTGGTGTTCGCGCATCCAAGCCACAACCCTATTCACAGACTCCTCCGCCAAACTCGCGGCCAGTGCCGGCGTGGGTCCTGGTGCCAGGAGCACGAGGTCGTCAGCGAAGGCGACGAGCTCTACACCGGCGGGCATGTCGATGGACAGGACGGCGTCATACATGGTGTTCCACAGCGTCGGACCAAGTATGGAACCCTGTGGGACTCCCGCCGACAATTCCCGGGTGACCGGACCGTCCGACGTCTCATAAACCAGTAGCCGTCCCCGAAACCAGCTTTCCAGTATCCGCTGCAGACATGCCGGAACGTGCTTTTCTTGCAGTGCTTTGGCGATGGACCGCCAGCTCGCCGTGTTGAAAGCATTGCGTACATCCAATGACACCACCATCAGACACTTGTTAGCCCTCCGATCCGTCATTCGGTGGGCCATCGCACGCTGGCCGGCCTCCTTAACACGTTCAATCGCCTGAATTGTAGACCTGCCCTTTCTGAATCCATACTGTGACGGCGACAGGCGAGGGTGATCTGGGTCTTCCAGGTGTTCATTCAGGCGATCCAAGATCAGCCGCTCCAAGATCTTGCCTGATCCGTCGAGCATCCCAAGAGGCCGAAAGGATGACGGATCGCCCTGAGGTCTTCCGTGCTTGGGTAGCAAAGCAAGTCGTTGTCGCTTCCAGTCAGCGGGAAAGGTGCATTGATCGAAGCACTCCTGGAACACGCGGCGGAACGTCTCCGTGTGCTCGCGAACAGCGACCCTCAGTGCCGGATTGATGATGCCATCGGGTCCCGGGGCCTTAGTGGGCACCATCCGCGCCGCGATCGCCAAGAGCTCCTCATCCGACACTTCCCTCACTGGCTCCTGTGTTGTCTGCCCCCAATCGACCAGATCCGGTGCAGGCCACTCAAAAGTGCCATGATCCGGGAAGAGTTCCGACACGACGTGCTGTAGAATCGCAGGATCTCGCTCCGGGGGGACGCGGCTACCCTTAAGGCGTGACGTTACTACCTTGTAGGCAGTGCCGAAGACGTTGTCCTCAGCTTCCGCAATCATCTCATCAAAGCTACGGTCCTTGCTTGCCTTGATGGCACGGGCGAGTTCCTTCTTACAGCTCCTGTGCCGTTCTCTGGCCAACTCTCGCTGTGCACCGGTTCCGGCGGTCAAAATCGCATCCTCAGATGACTTGCACTGCTCCCTGAGAAGGCCGATTTCCTGCGTCCACCAGTACATTTCCGGTCTCACCAAAAACTGCGCTGGCGGTGCCCTCTGCATCACCTCATCGCAGGCTCTAGTAAGTCCAGCGGTGAGAGTCGCCGGTGATACAGCCGCTTCGGCAAACCCGGAAGCCTGGAGCGCGATCTGGAAGGCTTCGGGATGGAATTGACGCAACTTCCATCTCGGTCCAATCTGCTCGCGTTGTCGCTGCCGGTCGCGATGCTGGTGCTGTTGTTGCGGTTGCCTCTGCTGGTGTGGTGAAGCGCTGCTGACTGGTGTCGCGGATACGCTGAATCTCACGTATCTGTGGTCACTGTTGGTGAAAGTGTCGAGCACCCGCCAGTCGTTACCGGGTTCAATGGCCGGACTGGCGAAGGACACGTCGACCACACTTTCAGTAGCACTGCCGTTGCCGACGAACGTGGGCACACTGCCGCGGTTCAAGATCGCCAGGTCGAGCTGGTCGACGACCTCGGCGAGATCTTCACCACGCGGCTTCGTCCTCGCGCTGCCCCATCGCACGTGCCAGGCATTGAAGTCGCCCGCCAAAACTACGAGGGGGTGTGCTCTGGCCTCGATATCGATCTCGTCGAGCAGCCGCTGGTAGTCCTCGTCCGTCCATCCCGGTGTTGGTGGGGCGTAGCAAGAGATGAAGGTCACCCCCGCCACCTGGACCGACACCAGTCCTACCCTACTTGCCCAGACTCGCTGTATGGGCAAGGCTCCGGTCGTTATAACAGCTGCCTTCGCTGTCGAGTCCACCGCCCAGTTCCCGTTATTGGGTGGAACACGGTAGATCTCCGACGCCAGCACAATGTCGATCCTTTGCTCCCGTGCGGTCTGGAGCATGAGGTCTTGTGCTACCCTGCTGCGCGCCAAGTTGATCTGGAGGATCTTCAACCCAGCGTCACGCCCTCTAACAGTGGTGTTCGTAGCTAGCGGGAACATGACGGCTGGCTACTTCCGCTGCAAACCGGTGAACCTGTCTGATGTTGTCCGGAACACGTAAGGCACTTGGGGCCCGAGCTGCACTCCTTGGCCTTGTGCTGCTTCGAACCGCAACGGAAGCAGCACTTGGAGTAGTCAGGGCCGGTGCACTCGCGAGAGCGGTGCCCCTTGCCAAAGCAGCGGTAGCAGAGCTGCTCTCCTGCAGGGACCGATGCGAGCGCCTGCACGACGCAACTCGTGTTCCCAATGGTGACCCGGTGACCGTCGAGAAGCTGGCACTGCCCGCGCGGCAGCTTGATATGGGCTTTCTGCAGCCCGTCGTACCGCCGCCACAGCCGAACTGCCTCGCCCGGAACCGTCAGCCCCGCCTGTCGCTTAATCGCCGAAATCAAGTCATCGACAGTCGCCAGCATGTCGATTCCTGTGATCGCGGCCGTCTGCTTGTCGACAAGGAGGTGGGCCACTCCATCCTCCTTGATGGCTTCGCTGACATCGGCCAGCACACTCTCGCAGTCCGTGTTCGGCTTCAGCCACAGCGACAGCTTCCGCTCCCCTGTGCGGCAAACCCTCGCCACGAACTGATCCACATTGGTCTTGGAACGCACTGCCTTGTATGTGTCGAGGAAGGCCTTGCCCTCGTTGGCCTCGAGGACGATCACCGCAGGCCTCTCCACTTTAGCAGCGCTCTTTCCCGCTTTCTGTGGTGCTGCTCTCTTGTCTCCCTTGGCCACGACTTTAGCAAAGGATGCTGGTTGCGCATGCACCTTGGTTGCCACAGCCGCTGCTTTCTTTACCTTCGGTTTTGGCTTTTCTGGAGCCATGGCCTGGGACAAGACGGCCTCGACCGGGATCTCGGGGACATTAGGCGTGATGACTTCGTTCATGCCCGTCGGTTCGCCCTCTTTTTTCTTGCCGCGCCTTGCCCGGGTCCGCTTTTGTTTGGGAGTGTCGCCAGGTGGATGCTGGCTTTGCCCAACAGCACTGGAGTTGACGACATGTTGTTGTTGCTGCTGCGTAGCTACCGCCAACTCTCCCATCGAGTGGAGTCCACTTTGGAGCAGCATAAGCTCTCTTTCGCTGGCTGCCGCACGCTCACGAAGGCTAATGTTGTCTCGCTTCAGCTCCTGATTTTCGCGAGACAACAACTTCAGCTTTGCCTTCAGCTCCACGTCGCCATCCTTTGCCGTCGCCCGGCCCTTCTCCATCTCGCAAACCTTAGCGAGGAGAGTCTCGACGGTTGCCCGGAGCTCCCTCAACTCGCTGCTGAGGCTTGCGATTGTCAGCTCATGCTGCGGGGCTTCGGCCACCTGCTGGACGACGGTTGAGTTGAGCTCGTCCTCGTCGCTCTCCTCTGAAATCTCCATATCGCTGGCTAGCAGGGCCATCCGCTGCACCACCACCACCGGCCGAGTGGGCGTCGCAGTCGATGGCGCGACACTGCCTCCCTTTCGCTGCCGGGTCAACGGCAACGCAACCGATGATGTTGAAGATGTTGTTCCTACTTCGTCCCTGTCGTCCTTCGTCGATGGCGCGGTAGCGTCACAGGTGGACCGGAGCCTGACGGACCGACGCGTCGAAGGCTCCCCCGATGCCTGCTCCATTCCCCTACTGCAACCCTGAAAATCCCTGTAGTCAATGGGTTAGGTTGCGGAGAGCCAGGGTGGAGTGTCTGGGAAGGGAAGGTGGGAAGGGGAAGGGGAGTGGAGGAAGGCCAAGTACCGGTGCGAAATAGAAACTCCAACAAATAAAAGGCCAAACCAATCTTTTTCCCCTTTCCAAATCTGAGCTTCTATCTCAGTTCTTCTCTGCGATCAGGCACCGCCTGGTTGTCAAATCCGCTGACCGTCAGCCGATACACTCGCCATAAAACTCAGAGTGCCGCCTGGATGTGAAACCGGCGATCTCCACCAGCCGAGACACTTGATGAACTGAAGGCGCCGCCTGGTTGTGACGTTGAAAAGCTCAGCACCAGTGCCGCCGCCTGGTAACAGTGTTCGGAATCTCCGTGAGCCGAGACACCCGCCACGACCCGAAGCGCCGCCTGGTGGCAATGCTGGCAATCCGCTGGTACTGGTGGCGCCGCCTGGCGGCCAAGTTCGGAACCAAGTTTAGCCGAGACACACTGAAATATTTCACCGGGATGATCGAACCTCGAAATTTTTCAGCCGAGACACATGAAATATTTCACTCTTAGCCGAGACACCTTGAAAAGTTTCACTGAAACATTTCAACCGGATGGTTGGTCCATGAAATATTTCAGCCGGGACACTTGAAACATTTCACCCCCAGCCGGGACACCTATCCGGGACACACTGCCGCCAACGGTCAATTAAAATTACCGGCCAATTTGTATAACCGGCCAATTTGAATTACCGACCGATTTGAATTAACGGCCACTTCAAACCAACGGCCAACGACTCCACCAACGGTCAATTTGAACGACCCGAAAATCCGGCACCAACGGTCCTTTTTTGAAAAACTGGATCAGATGACACGGAGCCCGATTCGGCTTAGGTGAAATCGCTCGGATCTTCGAGTCCGAATCCGGCTGGAAAATGGACGATCGAATCTTCACCTGCCAAAATTTTTGCACCGCGTGCTTCCACTTTAATTACACTTATTTTGCGCTGAATTCGTCTTTTTCCATGCGGTTTTCTCTGACTTTCGTTTTAAAACACCGTCTGTCATCTAAAAAACCACATCCGGCCAGGATCCGGACACTTTTCTAACCGAAAAACACGTAGTCCCAAATGGGGCTACGCCCCGGGCCGCTCTCCATACAAAATGTAAACAAACACTTTTCTTTCTTATTTTTCGTTGAAATCGATGATTTCGGTGCGGTTTTCACTACTAATCTGTAGATTGGCACTAGTTTTAACGATTTAAACAAACTTTCGTGGGTTCTTTAAACTTTTTACGCGAAATTTTTGTGAAAAACACGGAGCGACGCTCAGCACGTGTTGACGCTACAGCGTTTTACAGGGATAACTGGCTTGTGGCCGCCAAGCGTTCATAGCGACGTGGCTTTTTGATCCTTCGATGTCGGCTCTTCCTATCATTGCGAAGCAAAATTCACAAAGCGTAGGATTGTTCACCCTTTCAAGGGAACGTGAGCTGGGTTTAGACCGTCGTGAGACAGGTTAGTTTTACCCTACTGGTGTGCAAGTACTATCTCAATGGAATTCCTGTGCAGTACGAGAGGAACCACAGGTACGGACCAATGGCTCAATACTAGTCCGAGCGGACTTTGGTATGACGCTACGTCCGTCGGATTATGCCTGAACGCCTCTAAGGTCGTAACCGAACCAGGCTGGTAGTATATGTATAGGAGTCGTTAGCTAGATGGCTAATAACATCACGAGACCGGATTGAGTCTTCTATAGACTCTTTCCATTTATTGGAAACCCTCAAACTGAGCCTATCGCGAGTGCGCTCGCCGAAGTACCTGAAGTGGGAAAAGGCGTTGTGCTTGCCGATCTTCCAAGAATAGTTTCGACTCCTAAGACCACCCGAAAACGACGGGTTTGCAGGCTGGGCGCTACGCATTGAAGAGAGATGTACATTTCGATCCTTTCAGGCGACCCATGCTTGGTGGTTGTGTGCGGTGTGCTCCCCCCGGGGGGCACATGCGGCATACCGTGTGTGGACTAGTTGGACCCACCCTTGCGGTGGACCGACCGGTCAGTGGTGTTTGCGGGTTAACACATGCGAGCGTTGCGGCCCAGAGGCCTTACCGCCTTTCACTGCGGGTTCGTCAAGAACTTGGAGATGGTCGCAACGCATCGGGTCCTCCCGGGGTACTTGGTGTTTGGATGCTGGCTTGGTGATTAAACACTTGATATTCCATCTTCGGATGAATTTCGGGTGTCACCTGTTGCCTAAGACCACTTGCATGTTTAGCTCGCCGTGGGGTAGCAAGCGTTGTGATCTAATGGCCTTACCGGGCAAACACTTTCGGTTCGTCAAGGACTTGGAGTGCCGGGACGGGTTGGCGGATCCATCACTCTGAGTATGCCGGGTTGATACTTGGGGTTGGTTTGGTTTTGGTGACCCAATACTAGATGTACCATCTCGGTGGTATGTCAGTATCACCTATACTCCAGACCACTTGCATGGTTAGCAAGCGTTGTGATCTAATGGCCCAACCGGGCAAACACTTTGGGTTCGCAAGGACTTAGAGTGCCGGGACGGGTTGGCGGATCCAACACTCTGGGTACCTCCGGGTACTTGGGGTTGGTTGAGGACTTGGTGAACAAACACTTGATATACACTCTCCGGATGTACTTCGGGTGTCACCTGTTGTCCGAGACCACTTGCATGGTTAGCAAGCGTTGTGATTCAATGGCCCTACCGGGCAAACACTTTGGGTTCGCAAGGACTTGGAGTGCCGGGACGGGTTGGCGGATCCAACACTCTGGGTACCTCCGGGTACTTGGGGTTGGTTGAGGACTTGGTGAACAAACACTTGTTGTACACTCTCCGGATGTACTTCGGGTGTCACCTGTTGTCCGAGGCCACTTGCATGGTAGCAAGCGTTGTGATACAATGGCCCTACCGGGCAAACACTTTGGGTTCGCAAGGACTTGGAGTGCCGGGACGGGTTTGCGGATCCAACACTCTGGGTACCTCCGGGTACTTGGGGTTGGTTGAGGACTTGGTGAACAAACACTTGATATACACTCTTCGGATGTACTTCGGGTATCGCCTGTTGTCCGAGACCACTTGCATGGTTAGCAAGCGTTGTGGTCTAATGGCCCTACCGGGCAAACACTTTGGGTTCGCGAGGACTTAGAGTGCTGGTAGTGGTTGGCGGACCCAACACTCTGGGTACCTCCGGGTACTTGGGGTTGGTTGAGGACTTGGTGAACAAACACTTGTTGTACACTCTCCGGATGTACTTCGGGTGTCACCTGTTGTCCGAGACCACTTGCATGGTTAGCAAGCGTTGTGGTCTAATGGCCCTACCGGGCAAACACTTTATGTTCGCGAGGACTTGGAGTGCTGGTAGTGGTTGGCGGACCCAACACTCTGGGTACCTCCGGGTACTTGGGGTTGGTTGAGAACTTGGTGAAGATACCCCTGTCACCTTGTTCGAGGCCACTTGCATGGTCGCAAGCGTTGTGATACAATGGCCATACCGGGCAAACACTTTGGGTTCGCAAGGACTTGGAGTGCCGGGACGGGTTGGCGGATCCAACACTCTGGGTACCTCCGGGTACTTGGGGTTGGTTGAGGACTTGGTGAGCAAACACTTGATATACGTTCTTCGGATGTACTTCGGGTGTCACCTGTTGTCCGAGGCCACTTGCATGGTCAACGGTTGAGGTGGTGATGGCGGGTCGGTGCTGTAGGGTGCCGGCCTGTTGGCTGCCTTGGCCGGGTTGGTTGGTTAGCCCTTAGCTGGGCTGGCTGGCTGGCTGGCCATCGGTGGTGTGGTGTGTTGGGCGGTTGGTGAACACTTGGCGGTACTTGCACTTGGCTGTGCTTGGACTTGAAGGTGGGATCCGGCTGGCCTAGGCCATTGGTGGTTGGTTGGTGGGTTAGCCCTTAGTTGGGCTGGCTGGCTGGCTGGCCATCGGTGGTGTGGTGTGGTGTGGTGTGTGGAGTCGAGCATCGCGCGCCGTTGCCTTCTTCGGAGTGTTGTGGGTACGCAAGTGCTTGCAGTGCAAAGAGGTTGGTGATGGAGTGACATTGCCTTCACCATGGAGTTGCGGGTACTTAGGTACTTGCAAGGAGATGGTGGTATGGTGGTGTTGCGTGTGTGGTGTTCGATTAGAAAGATATAATTTCTAAGTCCGGATTAGTGCTGTCAGTGGGGCCGCCGCTAACAGGTCCTGCACGGCCACCGTGGGGCTTGACTTGGCGCTATTCCGGACTTGGGGCGATCACGATGTCCCCGTGCGGGACTTAGAAGATGGAAGAACACAAGTACCCTTATCCCATGACTTGTGAGCGATTGGCATACGTTACCACATGAAGAGAAAAATTGGCTAAGTCCCGGATCCATATTATTTGAAGAGAAAAATCGGCTAAGTCCCGGATCCATATTATATGAAGAGAAAAATCGGCTAAGTCCAGGATCCATATCATATGAAGAGAAATATCGGCTAAGTCCAGGATCCATATATAATAACCTAATAATCGGCTAAGTCCAGGATCCGTATTATATGAAGAGAAAAATCGGCTAAGTCCAGGATCCATATATAATAACCTAATAATCGGCTAAGTCCAGGATCCATATTATATGAAGAGAAAAATCGGCTAAGTCCAGGATCCATATATAATAACCTAAAAATCGGCTAAGTCCAGGATCCATATAATATGATGAGAAAAATCGGCTAAGTCCCAGATTGGGTCTGTCAGACATACACTTTCAAGTTACCACACAAGCAAGCAAGAAGGCCGTGTGAAGGATCCATATGACATGAAGAGAAAAATTGGCTAAGTCCCAGATTGGGTCTGTCAGAAATACACTTCCAAGTTACCACACAAGCAAGCAAGATGGTCTAGTGATGGATCCATATGATATGAAGAGAAAAATCGGCTAAGTCCAGGATCCATATAATATGAAGAGAAAAATCGGCTAAGTCCCAGATTGGGTCTGTCAGACATACACTTTCAAGTTACCACACAAGCAAGCAAGATGGCCTAGTGATTGATCCATATGATATGAAGAGAAAAATCGGCTAAGTCCGAGATTGGGTCTGTCAGACATACACTTCCAAGTTACCACACAAGCAAGCAAGATGGCGTATTGATGGATCCATATGATATGAAGAGAAAAATCGGCTAAGTCCGAGATTGGGTCTGTCAGAAATACACTTCCAAGTTACCACACAAGCAAGCAAGATGGCCTAGTGATGGATCCATATGATATGAAGAGAAAAATCGGCTAAGTCCCAGATTGGGTCTGTCGGAAATACACTTCCAAGTTACCACACAAGCAAGCAAGATGGCCTAGTGATGGATCCATATGATATGAAGAGAAAAATCGGCTAAGTCCCAGATTGGGTCTGTCAGACATACACTTTCAAGTTACCACACAAGCAAGCAAGATGGCCTAGTGATTGATCCATATGATATGAAGAGAAAAATCGGCTAAGTCCGAGATTGGGTCTGTCAGACATACACTTCCAAGTTACCACACAAGCAAGCAAGTTACCACATGAAGAGAAAGCCGGCAAAGTCCGGGAATGTTACCACATGAACTGGAAAATGGGCAAAAACCTACCTTCACAGGGAACGTGAATAACTAAGGCTGTAGACATTGGATCGACAAGCCAAAGACTGATATGGAAAGGAAATGAGTAGTACTAGCTTTCCTGAGAGTTGCAGAGCTTAGACTGCATATGAACGGAAGATATTAAGCGTCAAAGTCAGAAAAGTTGCCCGAAGGAACACAAGTTCCAACTTAGAGCATGAATACCGCCTAGACGGTAGGAGGTACGGCCAGGCTGAGGAATAAGAAAATGTTGGCCAACATGTTCCCTAACTATCCCCCGAAGACCGCAAAGCAATCCAACATCAACCAAGAAAGTTATAGCCCGATCAAGGAAACACCTACTTTGCACCGATTTTGCACCAAATACATGTACCAAGCACCTTCGGTTGCATACCTGCAGGGGCTTACCATAGTAGGCCATGGAAGACCGATATACCGAACATAATCACTTTCTATCTCCTCGGGTGTTGGAGGTAGCGCTTTGCGGTACAAGAACGAAAGTTAGACCATATCTTGGTGCATCTTTTTGCCCAAAAACACAAGACCCTATCTACCAAGGCAAGAAAGTTGTGTGGGGACAAAATGTCCAAAAGTGCCCAAAGTGGCACACTTGAACCATATATTCGAGAAAAACACAAGTGTGGGCCCGAGCTAGCAAGTTGAAATGTTCTGACCGTCAGTAGCCCTAGTTGAGGTGCACTTATCATTATATGAGGCCAACGTGCCAGCTAGTCTCTAAAGGGGCGATATGGGTGTTCCAAGGTTTGTACCCAATTGAGGAAAAAACAGGGTAAGGTACGGTGTACCGCGAATAACTCGGGCTATAGATGTCCGATCGATGAGTTTGGCATATGTATGGAAAGGTCTCGACGAGACCTAACTACCCTGAAAGTATGAAGGCAAAGACTTGAATGACCGGGAAGTAATTAAGTGCACAAGTGGTAAAGTTGCACCAAAGTCCATGTTACCCGAAGTGGTACATGAACACCCAATATTCGACCAAAACACAAGTTTAGAGACGAGCTAGCGAGCTACATTGTTCAGACCGTCAGTAGCCCGCATCAAGACACGCATTTCATTATATTGAGCCTAGCCGCTAGCTCGACTCGAAGTCGGTCATATGGTTGGTTGATGGTTTGGACCGACCACGTGGTGTACCAAGGTTATGTACCTTTCATGAATTAAAACTCTGGCTGTATGGCACTGAGCGACAAGCTAAGGTGTGATTTGGAATAGTCTTGAGTGGGACTATTTAGGAAAAATGCGAACAAAAAATCACAAAGTCCTTGGGCGAAGCTATTAGCGAAACATAGAGCAAATTGGTACCAAAAACTATGGAAATGGGACTTGAGTCAAAAATAACCGCAAGTTGGAGAAGAGATAGCAAGCTTGCGTAGAACAACTATATTTGGTGCATGGTATCACCAACAAAAAAGTATATGGGGCCAAGGTGCTGGCTGGCCTCCAAAGTGGAGATATGGGCGATCCAAAGTTTGTACCCAAGTACGAACAAGTATGGAAAAAACAGGGTAAGGTACCAAGTACCATTAATAACTTCGGCTGTAGATGGCCGAGCAAGACAAACGGCATACCGTTGGAAAGGTCTTGGGGAGACCTATCTACCCTGAAAGTTTCATGAGGCTGAGTTGAAAGACCACGGAGATATTAGGTGATGATGGTCCAATTCGGGGACCAAGTCGCAGGAAATGGCGCTTGACCAAAATCACCCTTGGAAGGTGAATACCGGCTTACCGGTAAGAGATAGCGACTTGGCGTAGAATATTTATAAGTTGGGCGTGTAGAGACGCAACTTTTATTATATGGGGCCAACCCGGTCAGGGTGCTCCAAGTCGGTCGTTTGGTTGGTTTATGGTTTGGGCCGACCACGTGGTGTGCCAAGTTGAGGTACCTTTCATGAATTATAACTTGGTCAGTTTGCCACCGAGCGACAAGCTGCGGTGTGTTTTGGAATGGTCTTGAGTGGGACTATCAAGGAAAAATACCAATCGAAAATCAGCTTGTCCATGGCCGAAGCTATTAGTGAAACATATAGCAAAATGGGTCCAAAAACGAATGAAATGGGAATTGGACCAAGAATAACGGCAAGTTGGAGAAGAGATAGCAAGTTGGCGTAGAACAATTATATTTGGTGCATGGCATGACCAACAAAAAAGTATATGGGGCCAAGGTGCTAGCTGGCCTCCAAAGTGGAGATATGGGCGATCCAAAGTTTGTACCCAAGTACGAACAAGTATGGAAAAAACAGGGTAAGGTACCAAGTACCATTAATAACTTCGGCTGTAGATGGCCGAGCGAGGCAAACGGCTCACCGTTGGAAAGGTCTTGGGGAGACCTATCTACCCTGAAAGTTTTATGAGGCTGAGTTGAAAGACCACGGAGATATTAGGTGATGATGGTCCAATTCGGGGACCAAGTCGCAGGAAATGGCACTTGACCAAAATCACCCTTGGAAGGTGAATACCGGCTTACCGGTAAGAGATAGCGACTTGGCGTAGAATATTCATAAGTTGGGCGTGTCGAGACGCAACTTTCATTATATGGGGGCAACCCGGTCAGGGTGCTCCAAGTCGGTCGTTTGGTCGGTATATGGTTTGGGCCGACCACATGGTGTACCAAGTTGAGGTATCTTTCATGAATTATAACTCGGTCAGTTTGCCACCGAGCGACAAGTTGCGGTGTGTTTTGGAATGGTCTTGAGTGGGACTATCAAGCAAAAATACAAACAGAATATCAGCTTGTCCATGGCCGAAGCTATTAGTGAAACATATAGCAAAATGGGTCCGAAAACGAATGAAATGGGACTTGGACCAAGAATAACGGCAAGTTAGAGAAGAGATAGCAAGTTGGCGTAGAACAATTATATTTAGTGCATGGTATGACCAAGAAAAAAGTATATGGGGCAAAGGTGCTGGCTGGCCTCCAAAGTGGAGATATGGGCGATACAAAGTTTGTACCCAAGTATGGCAAAAACTGGTAGAGGTACCTTTCATGAATTACTGCTCAGGCTGTATGGCACTTAGCGGGACGCTTGGCTCTGGTATGGAATAGTCTTGAGTGGGACTATCAAGGAAAAATACGAACAAAAAATCACCATGTCCACGGACGAAGGTATTAGCGAAACTTAGAGCGAAATTGCGACCAAGTCGCTGGAAATGGCCCTTGGACCAAGTATACCGTCAAGGCGGTACGAGATAGCGAGTTGACGTAGAACATTTATAAGTTTGCCTACAAGAGACAAAAGTTTAGTTATATGGGGCCAACCCGCTCAGGGTTGTCCAAGTCGGTCATATGGCTGATCGAAATTTTCGACCAAGTACTGAGAAAACAGGGTAAGGTACCGTGTACCTCGAATAACTTCGGCTGTAGATGTCCGAGCGAGGCGAACGGCATAGCGTTGGAAAGGTCTTGAGGTGCTCTAGGCACCCTAAAAGTATGAGAAAGCTATCTGGAAAACTTGTGGAGATATTAGAGAAACATAGGGCCCAAAAGATACCAAGTCGCAGGAAATGGGCCCTCCAAGAACACCCTAAAATCCCAATTACGGCTAAGTTGCAGCCCAGCTAGCGAAGTGAAATGTTCTAGGCATAACTAGAACACGTTAATGCGCAACTTTTTGAATCAGAACTTTTTTCGATATCTGGCCCCCAAAGGGGGGATATGGGCGATCAAAGGATTTTTCCAAGTTTCGGTACTTTTTACGGTATCGCTCATAGCTCCGGCTGTATGCAAGCAAATGACAATCTAAGACATGATTTGGAAAGGTATTGAGCAGTACTAACTTACGTTAGAACACAGCGAAGCGCTATCGGTTCATGGCAAGGCCGATATAAGCAGTCAAAGATGAAAAATGTTGACAAAATGAACAAAAATTACCTTGGTACGCGAATAGCGGCCAGGGATGAAGAGGTACGAAGGTGGTGTAGAAGAATTATAATTAGGGCTTGGTACGCTCTAAAAGTTTGCCGAAGACCGCAAAGCGCTCAGACCCATAGAAAGTGGCCATTTGGGCCGAACAGTGCGTGCAAAGAGGTGAAAATGCAAAAATTGCACTTTGTGGGGCGATTTGCGGGGGGTAGGAGGGGTCGGAGGGCAAAATGTCCCTTGACCAAAAAGTCTTATCTCGTCGAGATCTACAACATTGCCGAAGACCGCAAAGCGCTAGCTCGCAATCGAAAAATCGAGAATTTGAAAATTTTCTAAGTCTTGGGCTCCCTAAGGAAAAGTTTCAAAAATCACGTTTGTCCCCAATTTTGAAGGGGAAGGAGTCGGTTCCGGGGCATGGTGTCTTCGGCAAAAAGTCTTATCTTTTTGCGTACTTTCGACTAGTTCAATAAAAATTTTTGACCCAAAATTTGTTCGGCGGACCCCTAGGTCGAAAAACCCGAAAAAAGTCGAAAAAAGTCGAAAATGTCGAAAAATGAGAAAACCTCATATTCGGACTCTACACGAGCCCCAGATATTGAAAAGTGAAATCCGCGGTCGATTTGGAACAAAAAATTGACCTAGGCAAAGTTGTATGGAGGTAGGGACCCCTGAGAAAAAAGTTTGGTCCCGAGGCTCCTTGGACCACCAAGTCCCTAGGTCGGACCAAAATCGGAAAAAATCCGACCAAAGTCGAAAGTGTCGAAAATTTTAAAAAACCTCTTTTGGGGCCCTATGGCCTCCCTAGATAATGAAAAGTGAGGTCCGCGGCCGATCCGGAAGAAAAACTTGACCTAGGCAAACTTGTATGACGGTGGGGACCCAAAAAAAATTCGATGAGTGTAGTTTAGACAGGCCGGAAAATGTATCGGTGGTCCGTATCAAGGGACGTCTTTTAGTTCCATGGGGTGGTGGTCGTCGAACAAAGTCGCCTAGGTCGACCACCAGAAAGACCAGTCGTGTTGTAATGGATGTTTTGACCACTTTACTAGGGAAACCTAGTAGGTCGAAGCAAATTTGGGGTTCGAGATGAGTTGGTGAAAGTTGGTCCAACCTAGGTGTGCTTGGTGGAGGTTGACCATGAAAGTAGAGCATGATAGGAATGACCATAACTTTGGTTCTAGATGTCGGATCGGTACACTTGAGGCAGTTTTGGAAAGGTGAAGGCCTGCTCTAGCTATGTTTCCTACCAAGCTGAGCGCCTACTAGTGACCCGGAGGAGGTATTAAGGGTCAAAGGCAAAAAGGGGTACCCTAAAGTGCATGTGACCAAGAAAATGGGAAAAACGGTATCGCCTATAGCTCAGGCTGTATGGCTCGGATCGGAAAGCTTGGATATGCGTTGGAAAGGTCTTGACGAGCGCTAGCTATGTGTCCTACCAAGCGAAGCGCTAGGTGTTGAGCAAGTCGGTCATATTAGAGGGCAAAGGTGAAAAATGGTGGTTTAGAGGCGAAAATTCACCTTATGATCGAAAATAGCGGGCGAACGATAAGAGCTACGAACACGGCGTAGAACAATCATAAGTACGTTACCACAAGACCTAACTTTGGCCAATATAGAGCGAGAAGATCGGAGGTACCCATCAGGGTGATATGGCTGGTTCAAAGTTGGACCAAAACGAGACTTGAGAAATGGGTTGAAACACGGTATCGCGAATAACTCAGGCTGTATGGAACGGATCGACAAGCTAAGATCAGTGTTGGAAAGGTCGAACCGAGCGCTAACTATAATCCCAAACAACCGAAGCGCTAAGTGTTGAGCAAAACTGAGTTATTAAGCGACAAAGTGGAAAAATAATACCAAAATTTCCAAAAATCACACAAGACCAAGAATACCGAGCAGGCGGTAAGAGATAGCGGGTTGACGTGGAATACTTATAAGTTTGCCTCTACGAGACCTAAAAGTCGTCCATAGACAGCGAGAAGATCGGACCACTCTGGAAGGGTGATACGAGTGGTCAAAAATTGGCAAAAATGAAACATGGCTAAAATGGATTTGACTTGTGCACCGTATAGCTCCGGCTGTAAGGCATGGATTGTTAAGCTAGGATATGTTTTGGAAAGGTAACACCCAGCGCTAGATACGACTAGAAGAAAGCAAAGCGCTAACTAGCATGGTTTGGAAGTTATTAAGTGTCAAAGTCGAAAAATGTTACCAAAATTGAAACTCGAGTACATTGGGCCAAAAAGTACAAGTTGTGAAATTTGGACTTACGAGTAAAATACCGAGCAGGCGGTAAGAGATAGAGACTTGGTGTAGAACAATTATATGTTGGGCATGTTATAACCTGTATTTGGCCCGAACATAGTGACGAGATCGGTGGTACCCAAAAGGGTGGTACAGGTGTTAGATGGTTTTCCCAGAGCATAAGCTCCACATGATATGGAAAACGGGAAACATCATAACTTCGGCTGTATGGCATGGAATGGAACGAACAAGGTATCGATGGAAAGAGAAAAGGTAGCGCTAACTATAATTCCTACCAAGCAAAGCGCTAGCATGTGACCGTTCGGGTGTTATTGTGAGTCAAAGTCAGAAATTGTTACCACGAGAGGCGAAAATCCGACTAAGTCCATGAATACCGGGCTGGCGGTAAGAGATACGGCTTGGCCGTAGAACATTTATAAGTTGGCCAATACAAGACCTAAGTTTCGTCCATAGACGACAAGAAGATCGAAGATACGTGAAGGTGAGATATGGGCGTCCCAAAGTGGGCCTTTGAAAAAGTGACAAACTTCCCTTATAACAGCATACACCAAATATCTCTGGCTCTATGGCACCGAATAAGAAGTTGAGGTCAGCGATAGAAAGGTGATAGTCAGCGCTAAATATCATACGAACAGAGTGAAGCGCTAAAGGGAAAGGATCTTGGTGATATAAGGTGACAAAGTCGAGAAAAGTTGCCTCAAAATCATGAAAAATGTGAAAAAATGGCTAAGTCCCGGGTGCCTTAAGGGCAGGTTGATCGAATGTACCGAGCTGGCGGTACGAGATAGAGACTTGGTGTAGAACAATTATATGTTTGGCATGGCAAGACCTACATTTGGTCAATACAAAGTGAGAAGATCAAAGAAACCCGTAAGGGTGATATTGGTGTCCAAAGGTAAAAAGCACTAAGTCTTGGGAAACTTATATGAAGAAAAAGGACCCTGATGGGTCATATAGGATGGATCGAAAAATCGGCTAAGTCCCAAAATGGGGATGTCAGAACTACACTCAAATGTTACCACACCAAGCAAGGCAAACTTATATGAAGCAAAGGACCCTGATGGGTCATATGGTATTGGTCGAAAAATCGGCTAAGTCCCAAAATGGGGATGTCAGAACTACACTCATGTGTTACCACACCAAGCAAGGCAAACTTATATGAAGCAAAGGACCCTGATGGGTCATATGGTATGGATCGAAAAATCGGCTAAGTCCCAAAATGATGATGTCAGAACTACACTCAAATGTTACCACACCAAGCAAGGCAAACTTATATGAAGCAAAGGACCCTGATGGGTCATATGGTATTTTACGAAAAATCGGCTAAGTCCCAAAATGGGGATGTCAGAACTACACTCAAATGTTACCACACCAAGCAAGGCAAACTTATATGAAGCAAAGGACCCTGATGGGTCATATGGTATTTTACGAAAAATCGGCTAAGTCCCAAAATGGTGATGTCAGAACTACACTCAAATGTTACCACACCAAGCAAGGCAAACTTATATGAAGCAAAGGACCCATATGGGTCATATGGTATTTTACGAAAAATCGGCTAAGTCCCAAAATGATGATGTCAGAACTACACTCAAATGTTACCATACCAAGCAAGGCAAACTTATATGAAGCAAAGGACCCTGATGGGTCATATGGTATTGATCGAAAAATCGGCTAAGTCCCAAAATGGGGATGTCTGAACTACACTCAAATGTTACCACATCAAGCAAGGCAAACTTATATGAAGGAAAGGACCCTGATGGGTCATATGGTATTTTACGAAAAATCGGCTAAGTCCCAAAATGGGGATGTCAGAACTACACTCATGTGTTACCACACCAAGCAAGGCAAACTTATATGAAGGCAAGGACCCTGATGGGTCATATGGTATTTTACGAAAAATCGGCTAAGTCCCAAAATGATGATGTCAGAACTACACTCAAATGTTACCACACCAAGCAAGGCAAACTTATATGAAGCAAAGGACCCTGATGGGTCATATGGTATTGGTCGAAAAATCGGCTAAGTCCCAAAATGGGGATGTCAGAACTACACTCATGTGTTACCACACCAAGCAAGGCAAACTTATATGAAGCAAAGGACCCTGATGGGTCATATGGTATTTTACGAAAAATCGGCTAAGTCCCAAAATGGTGATGTCAGAACTACACTAAAATGTTACCACACCAAGCAAGGCAAACTTATATGAAGGCAAGGACCCTGATGGGTCATATGGTATTTTACGAAAAATCGGCTAAGTCCCAAAATGGGGATGTCAGAACTACACTCATGTGTTACCACACCAAGCAAGGCAAACTTATATGAAGGCAAGGACCCTGATGGGTCATATGGTATTTTACGAAAAATCGGCTAAGTCCCAAAATGATGATGTCAGAACTACACTCAAATGTTACCACACCAAGCAAGGCAAACTTATATGAAGCAAAGGACCCTGATGGGTCATATGGTATTGGTCGAAAAATCGGCTAAGTCCCAAAATGGGGATGTCAGAACTACACTCATGTGTTACCACACCAAGCAAGGCAAACTTATATGAAGCAAAGGACCCTGATGGGTCATATGGTATTTTACGAAAAATCGGCTAAGTCCCAAAATGGTGATGTCAGAACTACACTAAAATGTTACCACACCAAGCAAGGCAAACTTATATGAAGGCAAGGACCCTGATGGGTCATATGGTATTTTACGAAAAATCGGCTAAGTCCCAAAATGGTGATGTCAGAACTACACTAAAATGTTACCACACCAAGCAAGGCAAACTTATATGAAGGCAAGGACCCTGATGGGTCATATGGTATGGATCGAAAAATCGGCTAAGTCCCAAAATGGGGATGTCTGAACTACACTCAAATGTTACCACATCAAGCAAGGCAAACTTATATGAAGGAAGGACCCTGATGGGTCATATGGTATTTTACGAAAAATCGGCTAAGTCCCAAAATGGGGATGTCAGAACTACACTCATGTGTTACCACACCAAGCAAGGCAAACTTATATGAAGGCAAGGACCCTGATGGGTCATATGGTATTTTACGAAAAATCGGCTAAGTCCCAAAATGATGATGTCAGAACTACACTCAAATGTTACCACACCAAGCAAGGCAAACTTATATGAAGCAAAGGACCCTGATGGGTCATATGGTATTGGTCGAAAAATCGGCTAAGTCCCAAAATGGGGATGTCAGAACTACACTCATGTGTTACCACACCAAGCAAGGCAAACTTATATGAAGCAAAGGACCCTGATGGGTCATATGGTATTTTACGAAAAATCGGCTAAGTCCCAAAATGGTGATGTCAGAACTACACTAAAATGTTACCACACCAAGCAAGGCAAACTTATATGAAGGCAAGGACCCTGATGGGTCATATGGTATTTTACGAAAAATCGGCTAAGTCCCAAAATGGTGATGTCAGAACTACACTAAAATGTTACCACACCAAGCAAGGCAAACTTATATGAAGGCAAGGACCCTGATGGGTCATATGGTATGGATCGAAAAATCGGCTAAGTCCCAAAATGGGGATGTCTGAACTACACTCAAATGTTACCACATCAAGCAAGGCAAACTTATATGAAGGAAGGACCCTGATGGGTCATATGGTATTTTACGAAAAATCGGCTAAGTCCCAAAATGGGGATGTCAGAACTACACTCATGTGTTACCACACCAAGCAAGGCAAACTTATATGAAGGCAAGGACCCTGATGGGTCATATGGTATTTTACGAAAAATCGGCTAAGTCCCAAAATGATGATGTCAGAACTACACTCAAATGTTACCACACCAAGCAAGGCAAACTTATATGAAGCAAAGGACCCTGATGGGTCATATGGTATTGATCGAAAAATCGGCTAAGTCCCAAAATGGGGATGTCAGAACTACACTCAAATGTTACCACACCAAGCAAGGCAAACTTATATGAAGCAAAGGACCCATATGGGTCATATGGTATTTTACGAAAAATCGGCTAAGTCCCAAAATGATGATGTCAGAACTACACTCAAATGTTACCATACCAAGCAAGGCAAACTTATATGAAGGAAAGGACCCATATGGGTCATATGGTATTTTACGAAAAATCGGCTAAGTCCCAAAATGAGGATGTCAGAACTACACTAAAAAGTTACCACACCAAGCAAGGCAAAGTACCTAGGTGAACCCTAGGAAGAAACACGGACCAAGTCAGATGGCCTAAGTCAATAGAACAAGTGACCTAGGCAAAGTTGTATGGCGCTGAGGACCCTGAAAAATCTGGTTAGTGTAGTTTAGACAGGGTAGGTTTTTGGGTCGGCCGAACCCCCTTATTTTGGGTTTTGGCCTCATCAAGAAGCTACACCTAGGCAAACTGCCTAGGGTGAAAGTGCGAAGACCAATCGAATAGTAAGACAAGTTTTGACCGATCGCCCTAGGCAAGCTTGTATGAAGAAAGGGACCCTAAGGGTCATATGGAAATACATGAAAAATCAGCTAAGTCCCAAAATTGGGATGTCAGAACTACACTAAAAAGTTACCACATCAAGCAAGGCAAACTACCTAGGTGAACCCTAGCAAGAAACACGGACCAAGTCAGATGGCCTAAGTCAAGAGTGCAAGTGACCTAGGCAAAGTTGTATGACGGTGAGGACCCTGAAAAATCTGGTTAGTGTAGTTTAGACAGGGGAGGTTTTTGGGTCGGCTGAACCTCCTTATTTTGGGTTTTGACCTCCTCAAGAAGCTACACCTAGGCAAACTGCCTAGGGTGAAAGTGCGAAGACCAATCGAATAGTAAGACAAGTTTTGACCGATCGCCCTAGGCAAGCTTGTATGAAGAAAGGGACCCTATGGGTCATATGGAAATACATGAAAAATCGGCTAAGTCCCAAAATTGGGATGTCTGAACTACACTAAAAAGTTACCACATCAAGCAAGGCAAAGTACCTAGGTGAACCCTAGCAAGAAACACGGACCAAGTCAGATGGCCTAAGTCAAGAGAACAAGTGACCTAGGCAAAGTTGTATGACGGTGAGGACCCTGAAAAATCTGGTTAGTGTAGTTTAGACAGGGGAGGTTTTTGGGTCGGCTGAACCTCCTTATTTTGGGTTTTGACCTCCTCAAGAAGCTACACCTAGGCAAACTGCCTAGGGTGAAAGTGCGAAGACCAATCGAATAGTAAGACAAGTTTTGACCGATCGCCCTAGGCAAGCTTGTATGAAGAAAGGGACCCTATGGGTCATATGGAAATACATGAAAAATCGGCTAAGTCCCAAAATTGGGATGTCTGAACTACACTAAAAAGTTACCACAGCAAGCAAGGCAAAGTACCTAGGTGAACCCTAGGAAGAAACACGGACCAAGTCAGATGGCCTAAGTCAAGAGTACAAGTGACCTAGGCAAAGTTGTATGGCGCTGAGGACCCTGAAAAATCGGGTTAGTGTAGTTCAGACAGGGGAGGTTTCTGGGTCGGCTGAACCTCCTTATTTCGGGTTTTGGCCTCCTCAAGAAGACAGACCTAGGCAAACTGCCTAGGGTGAAAGTGCGAAGACCAATCGAATAGTAAGACAAGTTTTGACCGATCGCCCTAGGCAAGCTTGTATGAAGAAAGGGACCCTATGGGTCATATGGAAATACATGAAAAATCGGCTAAGTCCCAAAATTGGGATGTCTGAACTACACTAAAAAGTTACCACATCAAGCAAGGCAAAGTACCTAGGTGAACCCTAGGAAGAAACACGGACCAAGTCAGATGGCCTAAGTCAAGAGTACAAGTGACCTAGGCAAAGTTGTATGGCGCTGAGGACCCTGAAAAATCGGGTTAGTGTAGTTCAGACAGGGGAGGTTTCTGGGTCGGCTGAACCTCCTTATTTCGGGTTTTGGCCTCCTCAAGAAGACAGACCTAGGCAAAGTGCCTAGGGTGAAAGTGCGAAGACCAATCGAATAGTAAGACAAGTTTTGACCGATCGCCCTAGGCAAGCTTGTATGAAGAAAGGGACCCTATGGGTCATATGGAAATATACGAAAAATCGGCTAAGTCCCGAAATTGGGATGTCTGAACTACACTAAAAAGTTACCACATCAAGCAAGGCAAAGTACCTAGGTGAACCCTAGGAAGAAACACGGACCAAGTCAGATGGCCTAAGTCAAGAGTACAAGTGACCTAGGCAAAGTTGTATGGCGCTAAGGACCATGAAAAATCGGGTTAGTGTAGTTAAGACAGGGGAGGTTTCAGGGTCGGCTGGACCTCCTTATTTCGGGTTTTGGCCTCCTCAAGAAGACAGACCTAGGCGAACTGCCTAGGGTGAAAGTGCGAAGACCAATCGAATAGTAAGACAAGTTTTGACCGATCGCCCTAGGCAAGCTTGTATGAAGAAAGGGACCCTATGGGTCATATGGAAATACATGAAAAATCGGCTAAGTCCCAAAATTAGGATGTCTGAACTACACTAAAAAGTTACCACATCAAGCAAGGCAAAGTACCTAGGTGAACCCTAGGAAGAAACACGGACCAAGTCGGATGGCCTAAGTCAAGAGTACAAGTGACCTAGGCAAAGTTGTATGGCGCTGAGGACCCTGAAAAATCGGGTTAGTGTAGTTCAGACAGGGGAGGTTTCAGGGTCGGCCGAACCTCCTTATTTCGGGTTTTGGCCTCCTCAAGAAGACAGACCTAGGCGAACTGCCTAGGGTGAAAGTGCGAAGACCAATCGAATAGTAAGACAAGTTTTGACCGATCGCCCTAGGCAAGCTTGTATGAAGAAAGGGACCCTATGGGTCATATGGAAATATACGAAAAATCGGCTAAGTCCCAAAATTGGGATGTCAGAACTACACTATAAAGTTACCACATTAGCAAGGCAGACTTGTATGAAGAACGGGACCCTGGTGAAAGTAGCAAATATCCCAAACCGAACATGAATATTATACACACAAGAGTACGA
>NW_026525115.1:117500-120000 GCF_943734705.1 Anopheles coustani | reverse complement strand
GTTGAGACTTCCGCGTCCGGAGGTACGCGTACCGCCTACCCGAAAGATGGTGAATCAGGGGTGTTCGATCAGCAATGGTCGGATGCCCCGTCGTAGTCCAACTATGACAATCAAAGTCAAGACCTCCGGGTTGAGACTTTCTAAGAGTACAAGCATAAAGGAACACGGACCAAGCCGTACCGAGAGAATCGGTACTAGAGCCCTTGTGGTTCTACATTGAGAGAGCCCTCGTGGTTCTCATTAGGGGCTTTATGCAAGAAGTACTCAATACTGTGGTGTGAAGTATAAAGTATAGAGTCCTCCACTGGTCCACGCTGCTCCGGCGGTCCTGGGTAAGATAGTTCATTCTAGCTTGCCCTATGTGGAAGAGGACTCAATACCCTACCTGTTGAGCTTGAAACAAAGTCATCACTTGGGCATGCTCATATTGCCATACACAATTACATTATATTCGAATGAGCATGCAAGCGACCCTATATAGACCGAACCAAAACGATAGATACCGCCGTAGTTCACCCCCACCAAGTGATGACTTCAGTATGGCTAGTGTGTGAAGTATAAAGTATAGTCCTCCCCTGGTCCACACTGCTTCGGCGGTCCTGGGTAAGATAGTTAGTTCTAGCTTGCCCTATGTGGAAGAGGACACCATACTTAATACTGTGGTGTAATGAACAAAGTATAGTCCTCCACTGGTCCACGCTGCTTCGGCGGTCCTGGGTAAGATAGTTAGTTCTAGCTTGCCCTATGTGGAAGAGGGCATACAAGACAAAGTATAGTTCTCCCCTGGTCCACGCTGCTTCGGCGGTCCTGGGTAAGATAGTTAATTCTAGCTTGCCCTATGTGGAAGAGAGCATACATGAACCAAGAACGAAGGTTAGATCGAGGAATGATTCGACAACTAACCGATGGTATGAAATGTGAAGAATTCAAGCAAGCACACAATCAAGTCATCACTTGGGCATGCTCGATAGCCAACCTCATGACATTAACCTGTAGAGCATGCAAAAACCAATATATATGTAAACGATGCCTCCCTAGTTCAGCGCTTCAACCAAGTGATGACTTCAGAATGGCTAAATCAAATCGGTTCAAAACATACCATCGGTACCCTATTGAAACACACAAGTCGATATCAAACCTCATGATTGTGTAGTCCTCCACTGGTCCACGCCGCTTCGGCCGTCCTGGGTAAAATGGAACATTCCAGCTTGCCCTATGTGGAAGAGGGCACATTACTCAATACTGTGGTGTGAAGTATAAAGTTCAGTTCTCCCCTGGTCCACGCTGCTTCGGCGGTCCTGGGTAAGATAGTTCATTCTAGCTTGCCCTATGTGGAAGAGGACACTTAATACTTCGTCTCTAAGCGGCGGCTTGACTCCTCCCTACGGGGAACGGGTTTACGCGCACAGCGGCGGCTTACGCACTATGGCAGTCATGGATGCCTTACGTTTCTATGAAAAGTGTGTTCCTCCCCTGGTCCACGCTGCTTCGGCAGTCCTGGGTAAGATAGTTAGTTCTAGCTTGCCCTATGTGGAAGAGGACACGTAGACTTACTGTGGTGTGAAGTATAAAGTTCAGTTCTCCCCTGGTCCACGCCGCTTCGGCCGTCCTGGGTAAAATGGATTCATCCAGCTTGCCCTATGTGGAATGAGGACACTTTATGCTTCGTCTCTAAGCGGCGGCTTGCTCCTCCCTACGGGGAACGGGTATACGCGCACAGCGGCGGCTTACGTTATGGCAGTCATGGATGCCTCACGTTTCCATGAAAAGTGTGTTCCTCCCCTGGTCCACGCTGCTTCGGCAGTCCTGGGTAAGATAGTTAGTTCTAGCTTGCCCTATGTGGAAGAGGACACGTAGACTTACTGTGGTGTGAAGTATAAGGTTCAGTTCTCCCCTGGTCCACGCCGCTTCGGCCGTCCTGGGTAAAATGGATTCATCCAGCTTGCCCTATGTGGAATGAGGACACTTTATGCTTCGTCTCTAAGCGGCGGCTTGCTCCTCCCTACGGGGAACGGGTATACGCGCACAGCGGCGGCTTACGCAAGTTAGTCACCCTCGGCAGTGGATCACTCGGCTCATGGATCGATGAAGACCGCAGCTAACTGCGCGTCATAATGTGAACTGCAGGACACATGAACATTGATAAGTTGAACGCATATTGCACGTCGTGGGAACCTACCATGATGTACAGATGACTGAGCGCTTATATTTGAGAAATGTATCGCATACATTTAACTACGCCGTGACACCCGTCACGAGACGTGCACCATGATGTTAACTAGGGTCGCGACGACCCGCTAGCATTAAAGAACCCGTGGTTTACAATATACTGGCATTGGAATTCGAAGTATTTAGAGCGTCCGTGTTCCCGCGTGAGGCGGAAGTACGAGGAGAAGGCGTGCTTGTGGTGTCTGTGGTGGTGTTTACTGATGTCTAGCTTCAGCTTATTTATTTATTTAAATAGAAGCGAAGATGTCAAAGTAGCGTCGAAGCAGCAGCG
>NW_026525115.1:62500-112500 GCF_943734705.1 Anopheles coustani | reverse complement strand
GCGAGCGTCCTCCTTTACCAACAGCGCTATTGGGATGGTGCCCGCTATCACTGCGGCAGCGTCGTATGAGATTGTCCGGAATGCGAAGGATGCTCCGACCACAACCCTCTTCTGGACCCTTTCAAGCAGTCGTTGCTCCTCCCTGGTTTCAACACCCTCGTGCCACACCGGTGCGCCGTAGCGGAGGATGCTGTTGACGACCGAAACCAGGAGGCGACGCTTCTTGCACTTTGGCCCGCTGTGCCGTCGCATCAGCAGTGCAAGAGCTGTTGCTACTCGAGAAGCCTTTTGAGTGACCTGCTTGACGTGCTCTGACCACTTAAGATTGTGTTTAATGCGCACTCCTAGATATTTGATGTCGGTTGCCGAACGAAGAGGAACGCCGTTGATGTTAACTGGGATGTTCTTGTAATCCTTCTTCTTTTTCGACACCATCACAATATCCGTCTTAGCTGCGGCGAGCTCCAGCTGGTGTTCGCGCATCCAAGCCACAACCCTATTCACAGACTCCTCCGCCAAACTCGCGGCCAGTGCCGGCGTGGGTCCTGGTGCCAGGAGCACGAGGTCGTCAGCGAAGGCGACGAGCTCTACACCGGCGGGCATGTCGATGGACAGGACGGCGTCATACATGGTGTTCCACAGCGTCGGACCAAGTATGGAACCCTGTGGGACTCCCGCCGACAATTCCCGGGTGACCGGACCGTCCGACGTCTCATAAACCAGTAGCCGTCCCCGAAACCAGCTTTCCAGTATCCGCTGCAGACATGCCGGAACGTGCTTTTCTTGCAGTGCTTTGGCGATGGACCGCCAGCTCGCCGTGTTGAAAGCATTGCGTACATCCAATGACACCACCATCAGACACTTGTTAGCCCTCCGATCCGTCATTCGGTGGGCCATCGCACGCTGGCCGGCCTCCTTAACACGTTCAATCGCCTGAATTGTAGACCTGCCCTTTCTGAATCCATACTGTGACGGCGACAGGCGAGGGTGATCTGGGTCTTCCAGGTGTTCATTCAGGCGATCCAAGATCAGCCGCTCCAAGATCTTGCCTGATCCGTCGAGCATCCCAAGAGGCCGAAAGGATGACGGATCGCCCTGAGGTCTTCCGTGCTTGGGTAGCAAAGCAAGTCGTTGTCGCTTCCAGTCAGCGGGAAAGGTGCATTGATCGAAGCACTCCTGGAACACGCGGCGGAACGTCTCCGTGTGCTCGCGAACAGCGACCCTCAGTGCCGGATTGATGATGCCATCGGGTCCCGGGGCCTTAGTGGGCACCATCCGCGCCGCGATCGCCAAGAGCTCCTCATCCGACACTTCCCTCACTGGCTCCTGTGTTGTCTGCCCCCAATCGACCAGATCCGGTGCAGGCCACTCAAAAGTGCCATGATCCGGGAAGAGTTCCGACACGACGTGCTGTAGAATCGCAGGATCTCGCTCCGGGGGGACGCGGCTACCCTTAAGGCGTGACGTTACTACCTTGTAGGCAGTGCCGAAGACGTTGTCCTCAGCTTCCGCAATCATCTCATCAAAGCTACGGTCCTTGCTTGCCTTGATGGCACGGGCGAGTTCCTTCTTACAGCTCCTGTGCCGTTCTCTGGCCAACTCTCGCTGTGCACCGGTTCCGGCGGTCAAAATCGCATCCTCAGATGACTTGCACTGCTCCCTGAGAAGGCCGATTTCCTGCGTCCACCAGTACATTTCCGGTCTCACCAAAAACTGCGCTGGCGGTGCCCTCTGCATCACCTCATCGCAGGCTCTAGTAAGTCCAGCGGTGAGAGTCGCCGGTGATACAGCCGCTTCGGCAAACCCGGAAGCCTGGAGCGCGATCTGGAAGGCTTCGGGATGGAATTGACGCAACTTCCATCTCGGTCCAATCTGCTCGCGTTGTCGCTGCCGGTCGCGATGCTGGTGCTGTTGTTGCGGTTGCCTCTGCTGGTGTGGTGAAGCGCTGCTGACTGGTGTCGCGGATACGCTGAATCTCACGTATCTGTGGTCACTGTTGGTGAAAGTGTCGAGCACCCGCCAGTCGTTACCGGGTTCAATGGCCGGACTGGCGAAGGACACGTCGACCACACTTTCAGTAGCACTGCCGTTGCCGACGAACGTGGGCACACTGCCGCGGTTCAAGATCGCCAGGTCGAGCTGGTCGACGACCTCGGCGAGATCTTCACCACGCGGCTTCGTCCTCGCGCTGCCCCATCGCACGTGCCAGGCATTGAAGTCGCCCGCCAAAACTACGAGGGGGTGTGCTCTGGCCTCGATATCGATCTCGTCGAGCAGCCGCTGGTAGTCCTCGTCCGTCCATCCCGGTGTTGGTGGGGCGTAGCAAGAGATGAAGGTCACCCCCGCCACCTGGACCGACACCAGTCCTACCCTACTTGCCCAGACTCGCTGTATGGGCAAGGCTCCGGTCGTTATAACAGCTGCCTTCGCTGTCGAGTCCACCGCCCAGTTCCCGTTATTGGGTGGAACACGGTAGATCTCCGACGCCAGCACAATGTCGATCCTTTGCTCCCGTGCGGTCTGGAGCATGAGGTCTTGTGCTACCCTGCTGCGCGCCAAGTTGATCTGGAGGATCTTCAACCCAGCGTCACGCCCTCTAACAGTGGTGTTCGTAGCTAGCGGGAACATGACGGCTGGCTACTTCCGCTGCAAACCGGTGAACCTGTCTGATGTTGTCCGGAACACGTAAGGCACTTGGGGCCCGAGCTGCACTCCTTGGCCTTGTGCTGCTTCGAACCGCAACGGAAGCAGCACTTGGAGTAGTCAGGGCCGGTGCACTCGCGAGAGCGGTGCCCCTTGCCAAAGCAGCGGTAGCAGAGCTGCTCTCCTGCAGGGACCGATGCGAGCGCCTGCACGACGCAACTCGTGTTCCCAATGGTGACCCGGTGACCGTCGAGAAGCTGGCACTGCCCGCGCGGCAGCTTGATATGGGCTTTCTGCAGCCCGTCGTACCGCCGCCACAGCCGAACTGCCTCGCCCGGAACCGTCAGCCCCGCCTGTCGCTTAATCGCCGAAATCAAGTCATCGACAGTCGCCAGCATGTCGATTCCTGTGATCGCGGCCGTCTGCTTGTCGACAAGGAGGTGGGCCACTCCATCCTCCTTGATGGCTTCGCTGACATCGGCCAGCACACTCTCGCAGTCCGTGTTCGGCTTCAGCCACAGCGACAGCTTCCGCTCCCCTGTGCGGCAAACCCTCGCCACGAACTGATCCACATTGGTCTTGGAACGCACTGCCTTGTATGTGTCGAGGAAGGCCTTGCCCTCGTTGGCCTCGAGGACGATCACCGCAGGCCTCTCCACTTTAGCAGCGCTCTTTCCCGCTTTCTGTGGTGCTGCTCTCTTGTCTCCCTTGGCCACGACTTTAGCAAAGGATGCTGGTTGCGCATGCACCTTGGTTGCCACAGCCGCTGCTTTCTTTACCTTCGGTTTTGGCTTTTCTGGAGCCATGGCCTGGGACAAGACGGCCTCGACCGGGATCTCGGGGACATTAGGCGTGATGACTTCGTTCATGCCCGTCGGTTCGCCCTCTTTTTTCTTGCCGCGCCTTGCCCGGGTCCGCTTTTGTTTGGGAGTGTCGCCAGGTGGATGCTGGCTTTGCCCAACAGCACTGGAGTTGACGACATGTTGTTGTTGCTGCTGCGTAGCTACCGCCAACTCTCCCATCGAGTGGAGTCCACTTTGGAGCAGCATAAGCTCTCTTTCGCTGGCTGCCGCACGCTCACGAAGGCTAATGTTGTCTCGCTTCAGCTCCTGATTTTCGCGAGACAACAACTTCAGCTTTGCCTTCAGCTCCACGTCGCCATCCTTTGCCGTCGCCCGGCCCTTCTCCATCTCGCAAACCTTAGCGAGGAGAGTCTCGACGGTTGCCCGGAGCTCCCTCAACTCGCTGCTGAGGCTTGCGATTGTCAGCTCATGCTGCGGGGCTTCGGCCACCTGCTGGACGACGGTTGAGTTGAGCTCGTCCTCGTCGCTCTCCTCTGAAATCTCCATATCGCTGGCTAGCAGGGCCATCCGCTGCACCACCACCACCGGCCGAGTGGGCGTCGCAGTCGATGGCGCGACACTGCCTCCCTTTCGCTGCCGGGTCAACGGCAACGCAACCGATGATGTTGAAGATGTTGTTCCTACTTCGTCCCTGTCGTCCTTCGTCGATGGCGCGGTAGCGTCACAGGTGGACCGGAGCCTGACGGACCGACGCGTCGAAGGCTCCCCCGATGCCTGCTCCATTCCCCTACTGCAACCCTGAAAATCCCTGTAGTCAATGGGTTAGGTTGCGGAGAGCCAGGGTGGAGTGTCTGGGAAGGGAAGGTGGGAAGGGGAAGGGGAGTGGAGGAAGGCCAAGTACCGGTGCGAAATAGAAACTCCAACAAATAAAAGGCCAAACCAATCTTTTTCCCCTTTCCAAATCTGAGCTTCTATCTCAGTTCTTCTCTGCGATCAGGCACCGCCTGGTTGTCAAATCCGCTGACCGTCAGCCGATACACTCGCCATAAAACTCAGAGTGCCGCCTGGATGTGAAACCGGCGATCTCCACCAGCCGAGACACTTGATGAACTGAAGGCGCCGCCTGGTTGTGACGTTGAAAAGCTCAGCACCAGTGCCGCCGCCTGGTAACAGTGTTCGGAATCTCCGTGAGCCGAGACACCCGCCACGACCCGAAGCGCCGCCTGGTGGCAATGCTGGCAATCCGCTGGTACTGGTGGCGCCGCCTGGCGGCCAAGTTCGGAACCAAGTTTAGCCGAGACACACTGAAATATTTCACCGGGATGATCGAACCTCGAAATTTTTCAGCCGAGACACATGAAATATTTCACTCTTAGCCGAGACACCTTGAAAAGTTTCACTGAAACATTTCAACCGGATGGTTGGTCCATGAAATATTTCAGCCGGGACACTTGAAACATTTCACCCCCAGCCGGGACACCTATCCGGGACACACTGCCGCCAACGGTCAATTAAAATTACCGGCCAATTTGTATAACCGGCCAATTTGAATTACCGACCGATTTGAATTAACGGCCACTTCAAACCAACGGCCAACGACTCCACCAACGGTCAATTTGAACGACCCGAAAATCCGGCACCAACGGTCCTTTTTTGAAAAACTGGATCAGATGACACGGAGCCCGATTCGGCTTAGGTGAAATCGCTCGGATCTTCGAGTCCGAATCCGGCTGGAAAATGGACGATCGAATCTTCACCTGCCAAAATTTTTGCACCGCGTGCTTCCACTTTAATTACACTTATTTTGCGCTGAATTCGTCTTTTTCCATGCGGTTTTCTCTGACTTTCGTTTTAAAACACCGTCTGTCATCTAAAAAACCACATCCGGCCAGGATCCGGACACTTTTCTAACCGAAAAACACGTAGTCCCAAATGGGGCTACGCCCCGGGCCGCTCTCCATACAAAATGTAAACAAACACTTTTCTTTCTTATTTTTCGTTGAAATCGATGATTTCGGTGCGGTTTTCACTACTAATCTGTAGATTGGCACTAGTTTTAACGATTTAAACAAACTTTCGTGGGTTCTTTAAACTTTTTACGCGAAATTTTTGTGAAAAACACGGAGCGACGCTCAGCACGTGTTGACGCTACAGCGTTTTACAGGGATAACTGGCTTGTGGCCGCCAAGCGTTCATAGCGACGTGGCTTTTTGATCCTTCGATGTCGGCTCTTCCTATCATTGCGAAGCAAAATTCACAAAGCGTAGGATTGTTCACCCTTTCAAGGGAACGTGAGCTGGGTTTAGACCGTCGTGAGACAGGTTAGTTTTACCCTACTGGTGTGCAAGTACTATCTCAATGGAATTCCTGTGCAGTACGAGAGGAACCACAGGTACGGACCAATGGCTCAATACTAGTCCGAGCGGACTTTGGTATGACGCTACGTCCGTCGGATTATGCCTGAACGCCTCTAAGGTCGTAACCGAACCAGGCTGGTAGTATATGTATAGGAGTCGTTAGCTAGATGGCTAATAACATCACGAGACCGGATTGAGTCTTCTATAGACTCTTTCCATTTATTGGAAACCCTCAAACTGAGCCTATCGCGAGTGCGCTCGCCGAAGTACCTGAAGTGGGAAAAGGCGTTGTGCTTGCCGATCTTCCAAGAATAGTTTCGACTCCTAAGACCACCCGAAAACGACGGGTTTGCAGGCTGGGCGCTACGCATTGAAGAGAGATGTACATTTCGATCCTTTCAGGCGACCCATGCTTGGTGGTTGTGTGCGGTGTGCTCCCCCCGGGGGGCACATGCGGCATACCGTGTGTGGACTAGTTGGACCCACCCTTGCGGTGGACCGACCGGTCAGTGGTGTTTGCGGGTTAACACATGCGAGCGTTGCGGCCCAGAGGCCTTACCGCCTTTCACTGCGGGTTCGTCAAGAACTTGGAGATGGTCGCAACGCATCGGGTCCTCCCGGGGTACTTGGTGTTTGGATGCTGGCTTGGTGATTAAACACTTGATATTCCATCTTCGGATGAATTTCGGGTGTCACCTGTTGCCTAAGACCACTTGCATGTTTAGCTCGCCGTGGGGTAGCAAGCGTTGTGATCTAATGGCCTTACCGGGCAAACACTTTCGGTTCGTCAAGGACTTGGAGTGCCGGGACGGGTTGGCGGATCCATCACTCTGAGTATGCCGGGTTGATACTTGGGGTTGGTTTGGTTTTGGTGACCCAATACTAGATGTACCATCTCGGTGGTATGTCAGTATCACCTATACTCCAGACCACTTGCATGGTTAGCAAGCGTTGTGATCTAATGGCCCAACCGGGCAAACACTTTGGGTTCGCAAGGACTTAGAGTGCCGGGACGGGTTGGCGGATCCAACACTCTGGGTACCTCCGGGTACTTGGGGTTGGTTGAGGACTTGGTGAACAAACACTTGATATACACTCTCCGGATGTACTTCGGGTGTCACCTGTTGTCCGAGACCACTTGCATGGTTAGCAAGCGTTGTGATTCAATGGCCCTACCGGGCAAACACTTTGGGTTCGCAAGGACTTGGAGTGCCGGGACGGGTTGGCGGATCCAACACTCTGGGTACCTCCGGGTACTTGGGGTTGGTTGAGGACTTGGTGAACAAACACTTGTTGTACACTCTCCGGATGTACTTCGGGTGTCACCTGTTGTCCGAGGCCACTTGCATGGTAGCAAGCGTTGTGATACAATGGCCCTACCGGGCAAACACTTTGGGTTCGCAAGGACTTGGAGTGCCGGGACGGGTTTGCGGATCCAACACTCTGGGTACCTCCGGGTACTTGGGGTTGGTTGAGGACTTGGTGAACAAACACTTGATATACACTCTTCGGATGTACTTCGGGTATCGCCTGTTGTCCGAGACCACTTGCATGGTTAGCAAGCGTTGTGGTCTAATGGCCCTACCGGGCAAACACTTTGGGTTCGCGAGGACTTAGAGTGCTGGTAGTGGTTGGCGGACCCAACACTCTGGGTACCTCCGGGTACTTGGGGTTGGTTGAGGACTTGGTGAACAAACACTTGTTGTACACTCTCCGGATGTACTTCGGGTGTCACCTGTTGTCCGAGACCACTTGCATGGTTAGCAAGCGTTGTGGTCTAATGGCCCTACCGGGCAAACACTTTATGTTCGCGAGGACTTGGAGTGCTGGTAGTGGTTGGCGGACCCAACACTCTGGGTACCTCCGGGTACTTGGGGTTGGTTGAGAACTTGGTGAAGATACCCCTGTCACCTTGTTCGAGGCCACTTGCATGGTCGCAAGCGTTGTGATACAATGGCCCTACCGGGCAAACACTTTGGGTTCGCAAGGACTTGGAGTGCCGGGACGGGTTGGCGGATCCAACACTCTGGGTACCTCCGGGTACTTGGGGTTGGTTGAGGACTTGGTGAGCAAACACTTGATATACGTTCTTCGGATGTACTTCGGGTGTCACCTGTTGTCCGAGGCCACTTGCATGGTCAACGGTTGAGGTGGTGATGGCGGGTCGGTGCTGTAGGGTGCCGGCCTGTTGGCTGCCTTGGCCGGGTTGGTTGGTTAACACTTGATTGGGCTTGCACCCGAGGGTAATGGCACTTGAAGGTGGGTACTGGCCGGCTGACCTGGTGTGATGGTTGGTTGGTGAACACTTGGCGGTACTTGCACTTGGCTGTGCTTGGACTTGAAGGTGGGATCCGGCTGGCCTAGGCCATTGGTGGTTGGTTGGTGGGTTAGCCCTTAGTTGGGCTGGCTGGCTGGCTGGCCATCGGTGGTGTGGTGTGGTGTGGTGTGTGGAGTCGAGCATCGCGCGCCGTTGCCTTCTTCGGAGTGTTGTGGGTACGCAAGTGCTTGCAGTGCAAAGAGGTTGGTGATGGAGTGACATTGCCTTCACCATGGAGTTGCGGGTACTTAGGTACTTGCAAGGAGATGGTGGTATGGTGGTGTTGCGTGTGTGGTGTTCGATTAGAAAGATATAATTTCTAAGTCCGGATTAGTGCTGTCAGTGGGGCCGCCGCTAACAGGTCCTGCACGGCCACCGTGGGGCTTGACTTGGCGCTATTCCGGACTTGGGGCGATCACGATGTCCCCGTGCGGGACTTAGAAGATGGAAGAACACAAGTACCCTTATCCCATGACTTGTGAGCGATTGGCATACGTTACCACATGAAGAGAAAAATTGGCTAAGTCCCGGATCCATATTATTTGAAGAGAAAAATCGGCTAAGTCCCGGATCCATATTATATGAAGAGAAAAATCGGCTAAGTCCAGGATCCATATCATATGAAGAGAAATATCGGCTAAGTCCAGGATCCATATATAATAACCTAATAATCGGCTAAGTCCAGGATCCGTATTATATGAAGAGAAAAATCGGCTAAGTCCAGGATCCATATATAATAACCTAATAATCGGCTAAGTCCAGGATCCATATTATATGAAGAGAAAAATCGGCTAAGTCCAGGATCCATATATAATAACCTAAAAATCGGCTAAGTCCAGGATCCATATAATATGATGAGAAAAATCGGCTAAGTCCCAGATTGGGTCTGTCAGACATACACTTTCAAGTTACCACACAAGCAAGCAAGAAGGCCGTGTGAAGGATCCATATGACATGAAGAGAAAAATTGGCTAAGTCCCAGATTGGGTCTGTCAGAAATACACTTCCAAGTTACCACACAAGCAAGCAAGATGGTCTAGTGATGGATCCATATGATATGAAGAGAAAAATCGGCTAAGTCCAGGATCCATATGATATGAAGAGAAAAATCGGCTAAGTCCCAGATTGGGTCTGTCAGACATACACTTTCAAGTTACCACACAAGCAAGCAAGATGGCCTAGTGATTGATCCATATGATATGAAGAGAAAAATCGGCTAAGTCCGAGATTGGGTCTGTCAGACATACACTTCCAAGTTACCACACAAGCAAGCAAGATGGCGTATTGATGGATCCATATGATATGAAGAGAAAAATCGGCTAAGTCCGAGATTGGGTCTGTCAGAAATACACTTCCAAGTTACCACACAAGCAAGCAAGATGGCCTAGTGATGGATCCATATGATATGAAGAGAAAAATCGGCTAAGTCCCAGATTGGGTCTGTCGGAAATACACTTCCAAGTTACCACACAAGCAAGCAAGATGGCCTAGTGATGGATCCATATGATATGAAGAGAAAAATCGGCTAAGTCCCAGATTGGGTCTGTCAGACATACACTTTCAAGTTACCACACAAGCAAGCAAGATGGCCTAGTGATTGATCCATATGATATGAAGAGAAAAATCGGCTAAGTCCGAGATTGGGTCTGTCAGACATACACTTCCAAGTTACCACACAAGCAAGCAAGTTACCACATGAAGAGAAAGCCGGCAAAGTCCGGGAATGTTACCACATGAACTGGAAAATGGGCAAAAACCTACCTTCACAGGGAACGTGAATAACTAAGGCTGTAGACATTGGATCGACAAGCCAAAGACTGATATGGAAAGGAAATGAGTAGTACTAGCTTTCCTGAGAGTTGCAGAGCTTAGACTGCATATGAACGGAAGATATTAAGCGTCAAAGTCAGAAAAGTTGCCCGAAGGAACACAAGTTCCAACTTAGAGCATGAATACCGCCTAGACGGTAGGAGGTACGGCCAGGCTGAGGAATAAGAAAATGTTGGCCAACATGTTCCCTAACTATCCCCCGAAGACCGCAAAGCAATCCAACATCAACCAAGAAAGTTATAGCCCGATCAAGGAAACACCTACTTTGCACCGATTTTGCACCAAATACATGTACCAAGCACCTTCGGTTGCATACCTGCAGGGGCTTACCATAGTAGGCCATGGAAGACCGATATACCGAACATAATCACTTTCTATCTCCTCGGGTGTTGGAGGTAGCGCTTTGCGGTACAAGAACGAAAGTTAGACCATATCTTGGTGCATCTTTTTGCCCAAAAACACAAGACCCTATCTACCAAGGCAAGAAAGTTGTGTGGGGACAAAATGTCCAAAAGTGCCCAAAGTGGCACACTTGAACCATATATTCGAGAAAAACACAAGTGTGGGCCCGAGCTAGCAAGTTGAAATGTTCTGACCGTCAGTAGCCCTAGTTGAGGTGCACTTATCATTATATGAGGCCAACGTGCCAGCTAGTCTCTAAAGGGGCGATATGGGTGTTCCAAGGTTTGTACCCAATTGAGGAAAAAACAGGGTAAGGTACGGTGTACCGCGAATAACTCGGGCTATAGATGTCCGATCGATGAGTTTGGCATATGTATGGAAAGGTCTCGACGAGACCTAACTACCCTGAAAGTATGAAGGCAAAGACTTGAATGACCGGGAAGTAATTAAGTGCACAAGTGGTAAAGTTGCACCAAAGTCCATGTTACCCGAAGTGGTACATGAACACCCAATATTCGACCAAAACACAAGTTTAGAGACGAGCTAGCGAGCTACATTGTTCAGACCGTCAGTAGCCCGCATCAAGACACGCATTTCATTATATTGAGCCTAGCCGCTAGCTCGACTCGAAGTCGGTCATATGGTTGGTTGATGGTTTGGACCGACCACGTGGTGTACCAAGGTTATGTACCTTTCATGAATTAAAACTCTGGCTGTATGGCACTGAGCGACAAGCTAAGGTGTGATTTGGAATAGTCTTGAGTGGGACTATTTAGGAAAAATGCGAACAAAAAATCACAAAGTCCTTGGGCGAAGCTATTAGCGAAACATAGAGCAAATTGGTACCAAAAACTATGGAAATGGGACTTGAGTCAAAAATAACCGCAAGTTGGAGAAGAGATAGCAAGCTTGCGTAGAACAACTATATTTGGTGCATGGTATCACCAACAAAAAAGTATATGGGGCCAAGGTGCTGGCTGGCCTCCAAAGTGGAGATATGGGCGATCCAAAGTTTGTACCCAAGTACGAACAAGTATGGAAAAAACAGGGTAAGGTACCAAGTACCATTAATAACTTCGGCTGTAGATGGCCGAGCAAGACAAACGGCATACCGTTGGAAAGGTCTTGGGGAGACCTATCTACCCTGAAAGTTTCATGAGGCTGAGTTGAAAGACCACGGAGATATTAGGTGATGATGGTCCAATTCGGGGACCAAGTCGCAGGAAATGGCGCTTGACCAAAATCACCCTTGGAAGGTGAATACCGGCTTACCGGTAAGAGATAGCGACTTGGCGTAGAATATTTATAAGTTGGGCGTGTAGAGACGCAACTTTTATTATATGGGGCCAACCCGGTCAGGGTGCTCCAAGTCGGTCGTTTGGTTGGTTTATGGTTTGGGCCGACCACGTGGTGTGCCAAGTTGAGGTACCTTTCATGAATTATAACTTGGTCAGTTTGCCACCGAGCGACAAGCTGCGGTGTGTTTTGGAATGGTCTTGAGTGGGACTATCAAGGAAAAATACCAATCGAAAATCAGCTTGTCCATGGCCGAAGCTATTAGTGAAACATATAGCAAAATGGGTCCAAAAACGAATGAAATGGGAATTGGACCAAGAATAACGGCAAGTTGGAGAAGAGATAGCAAGTTGGCGTAGAACAATTATATTTGGTGCATGGCATGACCAACAAAAAAGTATATGGGGCCAAGGTGCTAGCTGGCCTCCAAAGTGGAGATATGGGCGATCCAAAGTTTGTACCCAAGTACGAACAAGTATGGAAAAAACAGGGTAAGGTACCAAGTACCATTAATAACTTCGGCTGTAGATGGCCGAGCGAGGCAAACGGCTCACCGTTGGAAAGGTCTTGGGGAGACCTATCTACCCTGAAAGTTTTATGAGGCTGAGTTGAAAGACCACGGAGATATTAGGTGATGATGGTCCAATTCGGGGACCAAGTCGCAGGAAATGGCACTTGACCAAAATCACCCTTGGAAGGTGAATACCGGCTTACCGGTAAGAGATAGCGACTTGGCGTAGAATATTCATAAGTTGGGCGTGTCGAGACGCAACTTTCATTATATGGGGGCAACCCGGTCAGGGTGCTCCAAGTCGGTCGTTTGGTCGGTATATGGTTTGGGCCGACCACATGGTGTACCAAGTTGAGGTATCTTTCATGAATTATAACTCGGTCAGTTTGCCACCGAGCGACAAGTTGCGGTGTGTTTTGGAATGGTCTTGAGTGGGACTATCAAGCAAAAATACAAACAGAATATCAGCTTGTCCATGGCCGAAGCTATTAGTGAAACATATAGCAAAATGGGTCCGAAAACGAATGAAATGGGACTTGGACCAAGAATAACGGCAAGTTAGAGAAGAGATAGCAAGTTGGCGTAGAACAATTATATTTAGTGCATGGTATGACCAAGAAAAAAGTATATGGGGCAAAGGTGCTGGCTGGCCTCCAAAGTGGAGATATGGGCGATACAAAGTTTGTACCCAAGTATGGCAAAAACTGGTAGAGGTACCTTTCATGAATTACTGCTCAGGCTGTATGGCACTTAGCGGGACGCTTGGCTCTGGTATGGAATAGTCTTGAGTGGGACTATCAAGGAAAAATACGAACAAAAAATCACCATGTCCACGGACGAAGGTATTAGCGAAACTTAGAGCGAAATTGCGACCAAGTCGCTGGAAATGGCCCTTGGACCAAGTATACCGTCAAGGCGGTACGAGATAGCGAGTTGACGTAGAACATTTATAAGTTTGCCTACAAGAGACAAAAGTTTAGTTATATGGGGCCAACCCGCTCAGGGTTGTCCAAGTCGGTCATATGGCTGATCGAAATTTTCGACCAAGTACTGAGAAAACAGGGTAAGGTACCGTGTACCTCGAATAACTTCGGCTGTAGATGTCCGAGCGAGGCGAACGGCATAGCGTTGGAAAGGTCTTGAGGTGCTCTAGGCACCCTAAAAGTATGAGAAAGCTATCTGGAAAACTTGTGGAGATATTAGAGAAACATAGGGCCCAAAAGATACCAAGTCGCAGGAAATGGGCCCTCCAAGAACACCCTAAAATCCCAATTACGGCTAAGTTGCAGCCCAGCTAGCGAAGTGAAATGTTCTAGGCATAACTAGAACACGTTAATGCGCAACTTTTTGAATCAGAACTTTTTTCGATATCTGGCCCCCAAAGGGGGGATATGGGCGATCAAAGGATTTTTCCAAGTTTCGGTACTTTTTACGGTATCGCTCATAGCTCCGGCTGTATGCAAGCAAATGACAATCTAAGACATGATTTGGAAAGGTATTGAGCAGTACTAACTTACGTTAGAACACAGCGAAGCGCTATCGGTTCATGGCAAGGCCGATATAAGCAGTCAAAGATGAAAAATGTTGACAAAATGAACAAAAATTACCTTGGTACGCGAATAGCGGCCAGGGATGAAGAGGTACGAAGGTGGTGTAGAAGAATTATAATTAGGGCTTGGTACGCTCTAAAAGTTTGCCGAAGACCGCAAAGCGCTCAGACCCATAGAAAGTGGCCATTTGGGCCGAACAGTGCGTGCAAAGAGGTGAAAATGCAAAAATTGCACTTTGTGGGGCGATTTGCGGGGGGAAGGAGGGGTCGGAGGGCAAAATGTCCCTTGACCAAAAAGTCTTATCTCGTCGAGATCTACAACATTGCCGAAGACCGCAAAGCGCTAGCTCGCAATCGAAAAATCGAGAATTTGAAAATTTTCTAAGTCTTGGGCTCCCTAAGGAAAAGTTTCAAAAATCACGTTTGTCCCCAATTTTGAAGGGGAAGGAGTCGGTTCCGGGGCATGGTGTCTTCGGCAAAAAGTCTTATCTTTTTGCGTACTTTCGACTAGTTCAATAAAAATTTTTGACCCAAAATTTGTTCGGCGGACCCCTAGGTCGAAAAACCCGAAAAAAGTCGAAAAAAGTCGAAAATGTCGAAAAATGAGAAAACCTCATATTCGGACTCTACACGAGCCCCAGATATTGAAAAGTGAAATCCGCGGTCGATTTGGAACAAAAAATTGACCTAGGCAAAGTTGTATGGAGGTAGGGACCCCTGAGAAAAAAGTTTGGTCCCGAGGCTCCTTGGACCACCAAGTCCCTAGGTCGGACCAAAATCGGAAAAAATCCGACCAAAGTCGAAAGTGTCGAAAATTTTAAAAAACCTCTTTTGGGGCCCTATGGCCTCCCTAGATAATGAAAAGTGAGGTCCGCGGCCGATCCGGAAGAAAAACTTGACCTAGGCAAACTTGTATGACGGTGGGGACCCAAAAAAAATTCGATGAGTGTAGTTTAGACAGGCCGGAAAATGTATCGGTGGTCCGTATCAAGGGACGTCTTTTAGTTCCATGGGGTGGTGGTCGTCGAACAAAGTCGCCTAGGTCGACCACCAGAAAGACCAGTCGTGTTGTAATGGATGTTTTGACCACTTTACTAGGGAAACCTAGTAGGTCGAAGCAAATTTGGGGTTCGAGATGAGTTGGTGAAAGTTGGTCCAACCTAGGTGTGCTTGGTGGAGGTTGACCATGAAAGTAGAGCATGATAGGAATGACCATAACTTTGGTTCTAGATGTCGGATCGGTACACTTGAGGCAGTTTTGGAAAGGTGAAGGCCTGCTCTAGCTATGTTTCCTACCAAGCTGAGCGCCTACTAGTGACCCGGAGGAGGTATTAAGGGTCAAAGGCAAAAAGGGGTACCCTAAAGTGCATGTGACCAAGAAAATGGGAAAAACGGTATCGCCTATAGCTCAGGCTGTATGGCTCGGATCGGAAAGCTTGGATATGCGTTGGAAAGGTCTTGACGAGCGCTAGCTATGTGTCCTACCAAGCGAAGCGCTAGGTGTTGAGCAAGTCGGTCATATTAGAGGGCAAAGGTGAAAAATGGTGGTTTAGAGGCGAAAATTCACCTTATGATCGAAAATAGCGGGCGAACGATAAGAGCTACGAACACGGCGTAGAACAATCATAAGTACGTTACCACAAGACCTAACTTTGGCCAATATAGAGCGAGAAGATCGGAGGTACCCATCAGGGTGATATGGCTGGTTCAAAGTTGGACCAAAACGAGACTTGAGAAATGGGTTGAAACACGGTATCGCGAATAACTCAGGCTGTATGAAACGGATCGACAAGCTAAGATCAGTGTTGGAAAGGTCGAACCGAGCGCTAACTATAATCCCAAACAACCGAAGCGCTAAGTGTTGAGCAAAACTGAGTTATTAAGCGATAAAGTGGAAAAATAATACCAAAATTTCCAAAAATCACACAAGACCAAGAATACCGAGCAGGCGGTAAGAGATAGCGGGTTGACGTAGAATACTTATAAGTTTGCCTCTACGAGACCTAAAAGTCGTCCATAGACAGCGAGAAGATCGGACCACTCTGGAAGGGTGATACGAGTGGTCAAAAATTGGCAAAAATGAAACATGGCTAAAATGGATTTGACTTGTGCACCGTATAGCTCCGGCTGTATGGCATGGATTGTTAAGCTAGGATATGTTTTGGAAAGGTAACACCCAGCGCTAGATACGACTAGAAGAAAGCAAAGCGCTAACTAGCATGATTTGGAAGTTATCAAGTGTCAAAGTCGAAAAATGTTACCAAAATTGAAACTCGAGTACATTGGGCCAAAAAGTACAAGTTGTGAAATTTGGACTTACGAGTAAAATACCGAGCAGGCGGTAAGAGATAGAGACTTGGTGTAGAACAATTATATGTTGGGCATGTTATAACCTATATTTGGCCCGAACATAGTGACGAGATCGGTGGTACCCAAAAGGGTGGTACAGGTGTTAGATGGTTTTCCCAGAGCATAAGCTCCACATGATATGGAAAACGGGAAACATCATAACTTCGGCTGTATGGCATGGAATGGAACGAACAAGGTATCGATGGAAAGAGAAAAGGAAGCGCTAACTATAATTCTTGCCAAGCAAAGCGCTAGCATGTGACCGTTCAGGTGTTATTGTGAGTCAAAGTCAGAAATTGTTACCACGAGAGGCGAAAATCCGACTAAGTCCAAAAATACCGGGCTGGCGGTAAGAGATACGGCTTGGCCGTAGAACATTTATAAGTTGGCCAAGACAAGACCTAAGTTTCGTCCATAGACGACAAGAAGATCGAAGATACCTGAAGGTGAGATATGGGCGTCCCAAAGTGGGCCTTTGGAAAAGTGACAAACTTCCCTTATAACAGCATACACCAAATATCTCTGGCTCTATGGCACCGAATAAGAAGTTGAGCTCAGCGATAGAAAGGTGATAGTCAGCGCTAAATATCATACGAACAGAGTGAAGCGCTAAAGGGAAAGGATCTTGGTGATATAAGGTGACAAAGTCGAGAAAAGTTGCCTCAAAATCATGAAAAATGTGAAAAAATGGCTAAGTCCCGGGTGCCTTAAGGGCAGGTTAATCGAATGTACCGAGCTGGCGGTACGAGATAGAGACTTGGTGTAGAACAATTATATGTTTGGCATGGCAAGACCTACATTTGGTCAATACAAAGTGAGAAGATCAAAGAAACCCGTAAGGGTGATATTGGTGTCCAAAGGTAAAAAGCACTAAGTCTTGGGAAACTTATATGAAGAAAAAGGACCCTGATGGGTCATATAGGATGGATCGAAAAATCGGCTAAGTCCCAAAATGGGGATGTCAGAACTACACTCAAATGTTACCACACCAAGCAAGGCAAACTTATATGAAGGAAAGGACCCATATGGGTCATATGGTATTTGACGAAAAATCGGCTAAGTCCCAAAATGATGATGTCAGAACTACACTCAAATGTTACCACACCAAGCAAGGCAAACTTATATGAAGCAAAGGACCCTGATGGGTCATATGGTATTGATCGAAAAATCGGCTAAGTCCCAAAATGGGGATGTCAGAACTACACTCAAATGTTACCACACCAAGCAAGGCAAACTTATATGAAGCAAAGGACCCTGATGGGTCATATGGTATTTTACGAAAAATCGGCTAAGTCCCAAAATGGGGATGTCAGAACTACACTCAAATGTTACCACACCAAGCAAGGCAAACTTATATGAAGCAAAGGACCCTGATGGGTCATATGGTATTTTACGAAAAATCGGCTAAGTCCCAAAATGGGGATGTCAGAACTACACTCAAATGTTACCACACCAAGCAAGGCAAACTTATATGAAGCAAAGGACCCTGATGGGTCATATGGTATTTTACGAAAAATCGGCTAAGTCCCAAAATGGGGATGTCAGAACTACACTCAAATGTTACCACACCAAGCAAGGCAAACTTATATGAAGCAAAGGACCCTGATGGGTCATATGGTATGGATCGAAAAATCGGCTAAGTCCCAAAATGGGGATGTCAGAACTACACTCAAATGTTACCACACCAAGCAAGGCAAACTTATATGAAGCAAAGGACCCTGATGGGTCATATGGTATTTTACGAAAAATCGGCTAAGTCCCAAAATGGGGATGTCAGAACTACACTCAAATGTTACCACACCAAGCAAGGCAAACTTATATGAAGGAAAGGACCCTGATGGGTCATATGGTATTTTACGAAAAATCGGCTAAGTCCCAAAATGGGGATGTCAGAACTACACTCAAATGTTACCACACCAAGCAAGGCAAACTTATATGAAGGAAAGGACCCTGATGGGTCATATGGTATTTTACGAAAAATCGGCTAAGTCCCAAAATGGGGATGTCAGAACTACACTCAAATGTTACCACACCAAGCAAGGCAAACTTATATGAAGCAAAGGACCCTGATGGGTCATATGGTATTTTACGAAAAATCGGCTAAGTCCCAAAATGGGGATGTCAGAACTACACTCAAATGTTACCACACCAAGCAAGGCAAACTTATATGAAGCAAAGGACCCTGATGGGTCATATGGTATGGATCGAAAAATCGGCTAAGTCCCAAAATGGGGATGTCAGAACTACACTCAAATGTTACCACACCAAGCAAGGCAAACTTATATGAAGCAAAGGACCCTGATGGGTCATATGGTATTTTACGAAAAATCGGCTAAGTCCCAAAATGGGGATGTCAGAACTACACTCAAATGTTACCACACCAAGCAAGGCAAACTTATATGAAGGAAAGGACCCTGATGGGTCATATGGTATTTTACGAAAAATCGGCTAAGTCCCAAAATGGGGATGTCAGAACTACACTCAAATGTTACCACACCAAGCAAGGCAAACTTATATGAAGCAAAGGACCCTGATGGGTCATATGGTATGGATCGAAAAATCGGCTAAGTCCCAAAATGGGGATGTCAGAACTACACTCAAATGTTACCACACCAAGCAAGGCAAACTTATATGAAGCAAAGGACCCTGATGGGTCATATGGTATTTTACGAAAAATCGGCTAAGTCCCAAAATGGGGATGTCAGAACTACACTCAAATGTTACCACACCAAGCAAGGCAAACTTATATGAAGGAAAGGACCCTGATGGGTCATATGGTATTTTACGAAAAATCGGCTAAGTCCCAAAATGGGGATGTCAGAACTACACTCAAATGTTACCACACCAAGCAAGGCAAACTTATATGAAGGAAAGGACCCTGATGGGTCATATGGTATTTTACGAAAAATCGGCTAAGTCCCAAAATGGGGATGTCAGAACTACACTCAAATGTTACCACACCAAGCAAGGCAAACTTATATGAAGCAAAGGACCCTGATGGGTCATATGGTATTTTACGAAAAATCGGCTAAGTCCCAAAATGGGGATGTCAGAACTACACTCAAATGTTACCACACCAAGCAAGGCAAACTTATATGAAGCAAAGGACCCTGATGGGTCATATGGTATGGATCGAAAAATCGGCTAAGTCCCAAAATGGGGATGTCAGAACTACACTCAAATGTTACCACACCAAGCAAGGCAAACTTATATGAAGCAAAGGACCCTGATGGGTCATATGGTATTTTACGAAAAATCGGCTAAGTCCCAAAATGGGGATGTCAGAACTACACTCAAATGTTACCACACCAAGCAAGGCAAACTTATATGAAGGAAAGGACCCTGATGGGTCATATGGTATTTTACGAAAAATCGGCTAAGTCCCAAAATGGGGATGTCAGAACTACACTCAAATGTTACCACACCAAGCAAGGCAAACTTATATGAAGGAAAGGACCCTGATGGGTCATATGGTATTTTACGAAAAATCGGCTAAGTCCCAAAATGGGGATGTCAGAACTACACTCAAATGTTACCACACCAAGCAAGGCAAACTTATATGAAGGAAAGGACCCTGATGGGTCATATGGTATTTTACGAAAAATCGGCTAAGTCCCAAAATGGGGATGTCAGAACTACACTCAAATGTTACCACACCAAGCAAGGCAAACTTATATGAAGGAAAGGACCCTGATGGGTCATATGGTATGGATCGAAAAATCGGCTAAGTCCCAAAATGGGGATGTCAGAACTACACTCAAATGTTACCACACCAAGCAAGGCAAACTTATATGAAGGCAAGGACCCTGATGGGTCATATGGTATTTTACGAAAAATCGGCTAAGTCCCAAAATGGGGATGTCAGAACTACACTCAAATGTTACCACACCAAGCAAGGCAAACTTATATGAAGCAAAGGACCCTGATGGGTCATATGGTATTGATTGAAAAATCGGCTAAGTCCCAAAATGGGGATGTCAGAACTACACTCAAATGTTACCACACCAAGCAAGGCAAACTTATATGAAGCAAAGGACCCTGATGGGTCATATGGTATTTTACGAAAAATCGGCTAAGTCCCAAAATGATGATGTCAGAACTACACTCAAATGTTACCACACCAAGCAAGGCAAACTTATATGAAGCAAAGGACCCTGATGGGTCATATGGTATTTTACGAAAAATCGGCTAAGTCCCAAAATGATGATGTCAGAACTACACTCAAATGTTACCATACCAAGCAAGGCAAACTTATATGAAGGAAAGGACCCATATGGGTCATATGGTATTTTACGAAAAATCGGCTAAGTCCCAAAATGAGGATGTCAGAACTACACTAAAAAGTTACCACACCAAGCAAGGCAAAGTACCTAGGTGAACCCTAGGAAGAAACACGGACCAAGTCAGATGGCCTAAGTCAATAGAACAAGTGACCTAGGCAAAGTTGTATGGCGCTGAGGACCCTGAAAAATCTGGTTAGTGTAGTTTAGACAAGGTAGGTTTTTGGGTCGGCCGAACCCCCTTATTTTGGGTTTTGGCCTCATCAAGAAGCTACACCTAGGCAAACTGCCTAGGGTGAAAGTGCGAAGACCAATCGAATAGTAAGACAAGTTTTGACCGATCGCCCTAGGCAAGCTTGTATGAAGAAAGGGACCCTATGGGTCATATGGAAATACATGAAAAATCGGCTAAGTCCCAAAATTGGGATGTCTGAACTACACTAAAAAGTTACCACATCAAGCAAGGCAAAGTACCTAGGTGAACCCTAAGAAGAAACACGGACCAAGTCAGATGGCCTAAGTCAAGAGTACAAGTGACCTAGGCAAAGTTGTATGGCGCTGAGGACCCTGAAAAATCGGGTTAGTGTAGTTCAGACAGGGGAGGTTTTTGGGTCGGCTGAACCTCCTTATTTTGGGTTTTGACCTCCTCAAGAAGCTACACCTAGGCAAACTGCCTAGGGTGAAAGTGCGAAGACCAATCGAATAGTAAGACAAGTTTTGACCGATCGCCCTAGGCAAGCTTGTATGAAGAAAGGGACCCTATGGGTCATATGGAAATACATGAAAAATCGGCTAAGTCCCAAAATTGGGATGTCTGAACTACACTAAAAAGTTACCACATCAAGCAAGGCAAAGTACCTAGGTGAACCCTAGCAAGAAACACGGACCAAGTCAGATGGCCTAAGTCAAGAGTACAAGTGACCTAGGCAAAGTTGTATGACGGTGAGGACCCTGAAAAATCTGGTTAGTGTAGTTTAGACAGGGGAGGTTTTTGGGTCGGTTGAACCCCCTTATTTCGGGTTTTGACCTCCTCAAGAAGCTACACCTAGGCAAAGTGCCTAGGGTGCAAGTGTGAAGACCAATCGAATAGTAAGACAAGTTTTGACCGATCGCCCTAGGCAAGCTTGTATGAAGAAAGGGACCCTTTGGGTCATATGGAAATTCATGAAAAATCGGCTAAGTCCCAAAATGGGGATGTCTGAACTACACTAAAAAGTTACCACATGAAGCAAGGCAAAGTACCTAGGTGAACCCTAGGAAGAAACACGGACCAAGTCAGATGGCCTAAGTCAAGAGAACAAGTGACCTAGGCAAAGTTGTATGACGGTGAGGACCCTGAAAAATCTGGTTAGTGTAGTTTAGACAGGGGAGGTTTTTGGGTCGGCTGAACCTCCTTATTTTGGGTTTTGACCTCCTCAAGAAGCTACACCTAGGCAAACTGCCTAGGGTGAAAGTGCGAAGACCAATCGAATAGTAAGACAAGTTTTGACCGATCGCCCTAGGCAAGCTTGTATGAAGAAAGGGACCCTATGGGTCATATGGAAATACATGAAAAATCGGCTAAGTCCCAAAATTGGGATGTCTGAACTACACTAAAAAGTTACCACAGCAAGCAAGGCAAAGTACCTAGGTGAACCCTAGGAAGAAACACGGACCAAGTCAGATGGCCTAAGTCAAGAGTACAAGTGACCTAGGCAAAGTTGTATGGCGCTGAGGACCCTGAAAAATCGGGTTAGTGTAGTTCAGACAGGGGAGGTTTCTGGGTCGGCTGAACCTCCTTATTTCGGGTTTTGGCCTCCTCAAGAAGACAGACCTAGGCAAACTGCCTAGGGTGAAAGTGCGAAGACCAATCGAATAGTAAGACAAGTTTTGACCGATCGCCCTAGGCAAGCTTGTATGAAGAAAGGGACCCTATGGGTCATATGGAAATACATGAAAAATCGGCTAAGTCCCAAAATTGGGATGTCTGAACTACACTAAAAAGTTACCACATCAAGCAAGGCAAAGTACCTAGGTGAACCCTAGGAAGAAACACGGACCAAGTCAGATGGCCTAAGTCAAGAGTACAAGTGACCTAGGCAAAGTTGTATGGCGCTGAGGACCCTGAAAAATCGGGTTAGTGTAGTTCAGACAGGGGAGGTTTCAGGGTCGGCTGGACCTCCTTATTTCGGGTTTTGGCCTCCTCAAGAAGACAGACCTAGGCGAATTGCCTAGGGTGAAACTGCGAAGACCAATCGAATAGTAAGACAAGTTTTGACCGATCGCCCTAGGCAAGCTTGTATGAAGAAAGGGACCCTATGGGTCATGTGGAAATATACGAAAAATCGGCTAAGTCCCAAAATTGGGATGTCAGAACTACACTATAAAGTTACCACATTAGCAAGGCAGACTTGTATGAAGAACGGGACCCTGGTGAAAGTAGCAAATATCCCAAACCGAACATGAATATTATACACACAAGAGTACGAACATAAAGGAACACGGACCAAGCGTACCGAGAGAATCGGTACTATAGAGCCCTCGTGGTTCTACACAAAGACTTTATGTTCGGGGTTCACACCCCAAATCGAACGTGGAATTTACTTTCTGATGGTCATGCGGTCGTCCAAAGGGGTCTAGTATCCTGGGATGACAAGCATCACGGGCACAGCTCGTATCAAAACAGTCGAAGAGGCCCGCGAAAGCTTGCTTTCCATGGCTATGCGATGCACAAATTGAGTTTACTCACCGTAGTATAAAACGAACGAACCGAACCTATCCGAGTAGGGATAATGGGCGCAGTAACATACTTCTGTGACCCAGCGAGAGTTGAACGAGGTGACATGAACTGTCAGTGGCTTATATCAGATGGGATACATACATGAGATTGCTTTCAAATCTACACTCGAAAACCTAACCAAGTAAAAGCGAACGTGGGGAGGATTCGAAACCGGTAACGAAATCTTAAGCTGGAAAGAGTCATCACTATGGATACATATTATGCGAAACCAATCAAGTGCTCATTACTGATCCAAAACCGAAGAGCACTAGTGAACACCTTAATCTCACCCTAGTTCACATCCAAGTGATCGACCACGTGTGTGAAGCAAAGACCAATCGAATTCCTGAATGAACCGAACACTATGAACAAATGGCCAAAAACGTTATAACTATCCAAACATACTACTATCTAGCGAAAGTCATCACGATGGAACCATACCATGATCTTTAACCTATAGCGCTCACCATATTCCTACCCAGAGTGCAAGTGAACAGATTGCTCACCCCTACCCAGTTCACAACCACGTGATCGACTAACATACCGAGGTTACCACAAGTCAAAGTTATACGTTTACAAGCGCAAGACCAATCGAAAACCCCGAAAGCAATCTCGACCCAAAATGTATTATCCGTGAGTGTAGTCGAGTCTCGTACTCGTCATCTGTAATCGTCGGATAGAATATCCAGTACACGGTTGTCTTTCCAAATGAAATCTACATACAGAACTCGCTCTTGGCAAATGGGTGGCAATGGCGCAATCAGGAGCGAGTTCCCGTCCGGGTGCCAAGTGATTGGCAAATGTCTGGGGGAAAGCAACCATATGTTGATTTGTCTGTTAGTGTACTGGGTGTTTGAGGTATGTAGTATCCACGCTTGGTTGGGTGTGTCAGAGGACCGTGAATGCGTTCGCAACCCCAATTGGGGTACATCGGGAATGATTTTGTGGAACCGATGTGCCCGGCACACACTAAGTTTTGTTGCAAGTTAATAGTGTGCCATGTCCGGGGGGGTTGTGATTAAACTCTGGTGAATTGCGTACTGTGGTGATTGGGGTATGAAAGCCCCGCAGTTGCAATGATCGGACGCGCCTAGCGTGTCCTTTAGTTGATGGTAGGGAAATGAAGGCCCTTGTCAGCTCACCTAAGTATTCATGGAAGTTTGGCATAAGGTCGCTGTGGTAGGGGTATGAAGGCCCCGTCAGCGCATGCACAATCGGGCGCACGAGCGCTTAGCGGAGTCGAATGCCGCTCAAGTGCCTGTCCGGTGCATCGGGTGTGTGTGTGATACGAGGGCAATGAGGTTCGCACGGGGGCTCGCCTCCCGTGTGCTACCGGACTTGACAACATATAGAACGTGGTGTTTGCTCCTCCGGGTGCAATGGGACAATGAACATTCGAACGCAAAGTCGGAATTCTGGTTGATCCTACCAGTAATATACGCTCGTCTCAAAGGTTAAGCCATGCATGTCTAAGTACAAACAGATTTAATGTGAAACCGCATAAGGCTCAGTATAACAGCTATAATTTACGAGATCATCAACCTAGTTACTTGGATAACTGTGGAAAATCTAGAGCTAATACATGCAACATGCCAGGACCCTCGCGGGAACTGGTGCACTTATTAGTCAAACCAATCGCGGGTTCTCCGTGTCATTGAGTTGAAGTCTGGATAATGATGCTGATCGTATGGTCTCGCACCGACGACAGATCTCGCAAATATCTGCCCTATCAACTATGGATGGTAGTATAGAGGACTACCATGGTTGCAACGGGTAACGGGGAATCAGGGTTCGATTCCGGAGAGGGAGCCTGAGAAATGGCTACCACATCCAAGGAAGGCAGCAGGCGCGTAAATTACCCAATCCCGGGACGGGGAGGTAGTGACGAGAAATAACAATATGAAACTCTTTAATGATGTTTCATAATTGGAATGAGTAGAGCATAAATCCTTCTACGAGGATCAAGTGGAGGGCAAGTCTGGTGCCAGCAGCCGCGGTAATTCCAGCTCCACTAGCGTATATTAAAATTGTTGCGGTTAAAACGTTCGAAGTTGATACTTGTCCAACACAGTCCGGCTCCGCCGACCCGGTCAACCCGTGGTCGGTGGGCCAAGTCGGAATCTGGTTGCGACTCAATGGTGTGGTAGGGCACCAAGTCTGTGTCATGGTGTGCCCTTCAACGGGTGCAAGTGTAACATAGAGCTCGACCGCTCACGTTTACCTTGAACAAATTAGAGTGCTTAAAGCAGGGTGCCCAAACGCCCTAGAATAATCTTGCATGGAATAATGGAATACGACCTTGGTCTAATCTTTCATTGGTTTGTACTCAGACCGGAGGTAATGATTAACAGAAGTAGTTGGGGACACTAGTATTACGGCGCGAGAGGTGAAATTCGTAGACCGTCGTAAGACTAACTAAAGCGAAGGCATTTGTCAAGGATGCTTTCTTTAATCAAGAACGAAAGTTAGAGGATCGAAGGCGATTAGATACCGCCCTAGTTCTAACCGTAAACGATGCCAACTAGCAATTGGGAGACGCTACAACCAGGTGCTCTCAGTAGCTTCCGGGAAACCAAAGTCAGGTTCCGGGGGAAGTATGGTTGCAAAGTTGAAACTTAAAGGAATTGACGGAAGGGCACCACAATGAAATGGAGCTTGCGGTTCAATTTGACTCAACACGGGAAAACTTACCAGGTCCGAACTTATGGAGGTGAGACAGATTAATAGCTCTTTCTCAAATTTAAGGGTAGTGGTGCATGGCCGTTCTTAGTTCGTGGATTGATTTGTCTGGTTAATTCCGATAACGAACGTGACTCACATATGCTAACTAGAACGCAGTCAGCGTTAATGCGTCGATGCCGATTGGAACGGGTTAGGACCTTTCGGTGGAGTATGACCTGACACCTTCGCTGTTCGTGTGCGCAAGTGCACTTACGGTACGCTGCTTAGCAGGACAATTTGTGTTTAGCAAAATGAGATCGAGCGATAACAGGTCCGTGATGCCCTTAGATGTTCTGGGCTACACGCGTGCTACAATGTGGGTAGCAGCGTGTCTCCTATTCCGAGAGGAACGGGAAATCACTCAAATACTCACTTAGTAGGGATTATGGATTGCAATGGTCCATATGAACTCGGAACTTCTAGTAAGTGCTGGTCATCAGCCAGCGTTGAATACGTCCCTGCCCTTTGTACACACCGCCCGTCGCTACTACCGATGGATTATTTAGTGAGGTCTTTGGAGATGATCGTTCGCTGGATCCTCGTGAACCGCGTCTGCTTTATCGAAGTTGACCGAACTTGATGATTTAGAGGAAGTAAAAGTCGTAACAAGGTTTCCGTAGGTGAACCTGCGGAAGGATCATTAGTGGCCAAGTGATCCTTCCAGAAGTCCGAACCTGCGGGTTGAGACTTCGGCACAAGTTGCCATATGATAATTGACGAAACACTATAGAAGTCCGAACCTGCGGGTTGAGACTTCGGCACAAGTTGCCATATGAAAGTTGACGAAACACTATAGAAGTCCGAACCTGCGGGTTGAGACTTAGGCACAAGTTGCCATATGAACATTGACGAAACACTATGAAGTCCGAACCTGCGGGTTGAGACTTAGGCACAAGTTGCCTTATATATAACTTCGAACAAATACACAAGTCCGAACCTGCGGGTTGAGACTTAGGCACAAGTTGCCTTATACATGACTTCGAACAAATACACAAGTCCGAACCTGCGGGTTGAGACTTAGGCACAAGTTGCCATATGAAAGTTGACGAAACACTAACAAGTCCGAACCTGCGGGTTGAGACTTAGGCACAAGTTGCCTTATACATACATTGGCCAAATAAACAGAAGTCCGAACCTGCGGGTTGAGACTAAGGCACAAGTTTCCATATTATATTCGATCAAACACTAAGTAGTCCGAACCTGCGGGTTGAGACTCAAGACCGTAACAAGATGTCACTATACAAGTCCGAACCTAAGGGTTGAGACTTAATGCGATCTAGATACCAAGTTGACATCCAATACCTGTTGAGCAAAACCAAAGATTCCCTGTTCTCGAATGATTACACTATATAACAGGGAATCATGAAGAAATCAAGCAAGCGTGAAACAAAGTCATCACTTGGGCATGCTCGATAGCCAACCACATGACCTTAACCTAAGAGAGCATGCAAACCACATGATACCTATAAACGATTAACCCGCCCTAGTTCAATCGTTCACCAAGTGATGACTTCAGTATGGCTAAGAGAAAAACTTTTAAATGGGAAAAACTCTAAGTCCGAACCTCCGGGTTGAGACTTCCGCGTCGGAGGTGGGCGCACCTCCTATCCGAAAGATGATGAATCAGGGGTGTTCGGTCAGCAATGGTCGGATGCTCCGTCGTAGTCCAACTATGACAATCAAAGTCAAGACCTCCGGGTTGAGACTTTCCGCGAGTACAAGCATAAAGGAACACGGACCAAGCCGTACCGAGAGAATCGGTACTAGAGCCCTCGTGGTTCTACATTGAGAGAGCCCTCGTGGTTCTCATTAGGGGCTTTATGCAAGAAGTACTCAATACTGTGGTGTGAAGTATAAAGTATAGTCCTCGCCTGGTCCACGCTGCTTCGGCGGTCCTGGGTAAGATAGTTAATTCTAGCTTGCCCTATAGTGGAATGAGGACACTTAATGCTTCGTCTTTTAGCGGCGGCTAGACTCCTCCTCACGGGGAACGAGTTGACGCGCACAGCGGCGGCTTACGCACTATGGCAATCATGGATGCCTGAAGATTCCGTGAAGTTCTCCCCTGGTCCACGCTGCCTCGGCAGTCCTGGGTAAAATGGAATATTTCCAGCTTGCCCTATAGTGGAAGAGGACTATCCAACAATACAAAGTCAAGACCTCCGGGTTGAGACTTTCCGCGTCGGTGGTGTCGCGCACCGCCTATCCGAAAGATGGTGTAACAGGGGTGTTCGATCAGCAATGGTCGGATGCCCCGTCATAGTCCAACTATGACAACCAAAGTCAAGACCTCCGGGTTGAGACTTTCCGCGTCCGGAGGTACGCGTACCGCCTACCCGAAAGATGGTGTGCTTCTGGGGTATTCGATGAGTCGGATACCCCGTCGTAGTCCAACTATGACAATCAAAGTCAAGACCTCCGGGTTGAGACTTCCGCGTCCGGAGGTACGCGTACCGCCTACCCGAAAGATGGTGTGCTTCTGGGGTATTCGATGAGTCGGATACCCCGTCGTAGTCCAACTATGACAATCAAAGTCAAGACCTCCGGGTTGAGACTTCCGCGTCCGGAGGTACGCGTACCGCCTACCCGAAAGATGGTGAATCAGGGGTGTTCGATCAGCAATGGTCGGATGCCCCGTCGTAGTCCAACTATGACAATCAAAGTCAAGACCTCCGGGTTGAGACTTTCTAAGAGTACAAGCATAAAGGAACACGGACCAAGCCGTACCGAGAGAATCGGTACTAGAGCCCTTGTGGTTCTACATTGAGAGAGCCCTCGTGGTTCTCATTAGGGGCTTTATGCAAGAAGTACTCAATACTGTGGTGTGAAGTATAAAGTATAGAGTCCTCCACTGGTCCACGCTGCTCCGGCGGTCCTGGGTAAGATAGTTCATTCTAGCTTGCCCTATGTGGAAGAGGACTCAATACCCTACCTGTTGAGCTTGAAACAAAGTCATCACTTGGGCATGCTCATATTGCCATACACAATTACATTATATTCGAATGAGCATGCAAGCGACCCTATATAGACCGAACCAAAACGATAGATACCGCCGTAGTTCACCCCCACCAAGTGATGACTTCAGTATGGCTAGTGTGTGAAGTATAAAGTATAGTCCTCCCCTGGTCCACACTGCTTCGGCGGTCCTGGGTAAGATAGTTAGTTCTAGCTTGCCCTATGTGGAAGAGGACACCATACTTAATACTGTGGTGTAATGAACAAAGTATAGTCCTCCACTGGTCCACGCTGCTTCGGCGGTCCTGGGTAAGATAGTTAGTTCTAGCTTGCCCTATGTGGAAGAGGGCATACAAGACAAAGTATAGTTCTCCCCTGGTCCACGCTGCTTCGGCGGTCCTGGGTAAGATAGTTAATTCTAGCTTGCCCTATGTGGAAGAGAGCATACATGAACCAAGAACGAAGGTTAGATCGAGGAATGATTCGACAACTAACCGATGGTATGAAATGTGAAGAATTCAAGCAAGCACACAATCAAGTCATCACTTGGGCATGCTCGATAGCCAACCTCATGACATTAACCTGTAGAGCATGCAAAAACCAATATATATGTAAACGATGCCTCCCTAGTTCAGCGCTTCAACCAAGTGATGACTTCAGAATGGCTAAATCAAATCGGTTCAAAACATACCATCGGTACCCTATTGAAACACACAAGTCGATATCAAACCTCATGATTGTGTAGTCCTCCACTGGTCCACGCCGCTTCGGCCGTCCTGGGTAAAATGGAACATTCCAGCTTGCCCTATGTGGAAGAGGGCACATTACTCAATACTGTGGTGTGAAGTATAAAGTTCAGTTCTCCCCTGGTCCACGCTGCTTCGGCGGTCCTGGGTAAGATAGTTCATTCTAGCTTGCCCTATGTGGAAGAGGACACTTAATACTTCGTCTCTAAGCGGCGGCTTGACTCCTCCCTACGGGGAACGGGTTTACGCGCACAGCGGCGGCTTACGCACTATGGCAGTCATGGATGCCTTACGTTTCTATGAAAAGTGTGTTCCTCCCCTGGTCCACGCTGCTTCGGCAGTCCTGGGTAAGATAGTTAGTTCTAGCTTGCCCTATGTGGAAGAGGACACGTAGACTTACTGTGGTGTGAAGTATAAAGTTCAGTTCTCCCCTGGTCCACGCCGCTTCGGCCGTCCTGGGTAAAATGGATTCATCCAGCTTGCCCTATGTGGAATGAGGACACTTTATGCTTCGTCTCTAAGCGGCGGCTTGCTCCTCCCTACGGGGAACGGGTATACGCGCACAGCGGCGGCTTACGTTATGGCAGTCATGGATGCCTCACGTTTCCATGAAAAGTGTGTTCCTCCCCTGGTCCACGCTGCTTCGGCAGTCCTGGGTAAGATAGTTAGTTCTAGCTTGCCCTATGTGGAAGAGGACACGTAGACTTACTGTGGTGTGAAGTATAAGGTTCAGTTCTCCCCTGGTCCACGCCGCTTCGGCCGTCCTGGGTAAAATGGATTCATCCAGCTTGCCCTATGTGGAATGAGGACACTTTATGCTTCGTCTCTAAGCGGCGGCTTGCTCCTCCCTACGGGGAACGGGTATACGCGCACAGCGGCGGCTTACGCAAGTTAGTCACCCTCGGCAGTGGATCACTCGGCTCATGGATCGATGAAGACCGCAGCTAACTGCGCGTCATAATGTGAACTGCAGGACACATGAACATTGATAAGTTGAACGCATATTGCACGTCGTGGGAACCTACCATGATGTACAGATGACTGAGCGCTTATATTTGAGAAATGTATCGCATACATTTAACTACGCCGTGACACCCGTCACGAGACGTGCACCATGATGTTAACTAGGGTCGCGACGACCCGCTAGCATTAAAGAACCCGTGGTTTACAATATACTGGCATTGGAATTCGAAGTATTTAGAGCGTCCGTGTTCCCGCGTGAGGCGGAAGTACGAGGAGAAGGCGTGCTTGTGGTGTCTGTGGTGGTGTTTACTGATGTCTAGCTTCAGCTTATTTATTTATTTAAATAGAAGCGAAGATGTCAAAGTAGCGTCGAAGCAGCAGCGGTAGCACAAATGATTCAAGTATGGAAGTTGACCAAAGGAACACAAACAAACTAGCGTATGGGCAATGGAAGGTATCAGTGAGTTAAACCACACGCGGGCTAACAGCCCGTTAACCGAGTCCAACGGTACATATTGGACATTGAAACAAAGTAGTCGCAAGCCAGATGTGACGATAACAACCGCAAGGTACATAAGCCTCAGTTCATGTGTGACAACCCCCTGAATTTAAGCATATTAATAAGGGGAGGAAAAGAAACCAACCGGGATTCCCTGAGTAGCTGCGAGCGAAACGGGAGAAGCTCAGCACGTAGGGGTGGCGGCCTGTCCGTCTATCCGATTCCGTGTACTGGTGCGTCTCACTATCCGTCATCTTAGCGCTTTTCAAGTCCAACTTGAATGTGGCTCAGAACCCATAGAGGGTGATAGGCCCGTAGAACAGCGCCCGTTGGATGATGGACCGAGCGTGCCATGGAGTCGTGTTGCTTGATAGTGCAGCACTAAGTGGGAGGTAAACTCCTTCTAAAGCTAAATACAACCATGAGACCGATAGTAAACAAGTACCGTGAGGGAAAGTTGAAAAGCACTCTGAATAGAGAGTCAAATAGTACGTGAAACTGCCGAGGGTGTGAAGCTCGTTGAACTCAATTATCCATAGGGCCATGACGCCCTCACCTGGACTGTCAGCAGAACCCTTTCTGGACTGACCCGACCCTTGTGAGTTGTCATGGTCCGCGTGTGGACATCGTGATCCATTACGAAATGTTAGCGGTCTATCAAGGAAAAATACAAATAGAAAATCAGCTTGTCCATGGCCGAAGCTATTAGTGAAACATATAGCAAAATGGGTCCAAAAACGAATGAAATGGGACTTGGACCAAGAATAACGGCAAGTTGGAGAAGAGATAGCAAGTTGACGTAGAACATTTATATTTTGGGCATAGTATGACCAACAAAAAAGTATTTGGGGCCAAGGTGCTGGCTGGCCTCCAAAGTGGAGATATGGGCGATACAAAGTTTGTACCCAAGTTCGAACAAGTATGGAAAAAACAGGGTAAGGTACCAAGTACCATTAATAACTTCGGCTGTAGATGGCCGAGCGAGGCAAACGGCTCACCGTTGGAAAGGTCTTGGGGAGACCTATCTACCCTGAAAGTTTCATGAGGCTGAGTTGAAAGACCACGGAGATATTAGGTGATGATGGTCCAATTCGGGGACCAAGTCGCAGGAAATGGCGCTTGACCAAAATCACCCTTGGAAGGTGAATACCGGCTTACCGGTAAGAGATAGCGACTTGGCGTAGAATATTCATAAGTTGGGCGTGTAGAGACGCAACTTTTATTATATGGGGCCAACCCGGTCAGGGTGCTCCAAGTCGGTCGTTTGGTTGGTTTATGGTTTGGGCCGACCACGTGGTGTGCCAAGTTGAGGTACCTTTCATGAATTATAACTTGGTCAGTTTGCCACCGAGCGACAAGCTGCGGTGTGTTTTGGAATGGTCTTGAGAGGGACTATCAAGGAAAAATACCAATCGAAAATCAGCTTGTCCATGGCCGAAGCTATTAGTGAAACATATAGCAAAATGGGTCCAAAAACGAATGAAATGGGACTTGGACCAAGAATAACGGCAAGTTGGAGAAGAGATAGCAAGTTGGCGTAGAACAATTATATTTGGTGCATGGTATGACCAACAAAAAAGTATATGAGGCCAAGATGCTGGCTGGCCTCCAAAGTGGAGATATGGGCGATCCAAAGTTTGTACCCAAGTATGGCAAAAACTGGTAGAGGTACCTTTCATGAATTACTGCTCAGGCTGTATGGCACTTAGCGGGACGCTTGGCTCTGGTATGGAATAGTCTTGAGTGGGACTATCAAGGAAAAATACGAACAAAAAATCACCATGTCCACGGACGAAGGTATTAGCGAAACTTAGAGCGAAATTGCGACCAAGTCGCTGGAAATGGCCCTTGGACCAAGTATACCGTCAAGGCGGTACGAGATAGCGAGTTGACGTGGAATATTTATAAGTTTGCCTCCACGAGACGAAAGTTTAGTTATATGGGGCCAACCCGCTCAGGGTTGTCCAAGTCGGTGATATGGCTGATCGAAATTTTCGACCAAGTACTGAGAAAACAGGGTAAGGTACCGTGTACCTCGAATAACTTTGGCTGTAGATGTCCGAGCGAGGCAAACGGCATAGCGTTGGAAAGGTCTTGAGGTGTTCTAGGCACCCTGAAAGTTTGAAAAGGCTATCTGGAAAACTCGTGGAGATATCAGAGAAACATTGGGCCCAAAAGATACCAAGTCGCAGGAAATGGGCCCTCCAAGAACACCCTAAAATCCCAATTACGGCTAAGTTGCAGGCCAGCTAGCGAAGTGAAATGTTCTAGGCATAACTAGAACACGTTAATGCGCAACTTTTTGAAACAGAACTTTTTTCGATATCTGGCCCCCAAAGGGGGGATATGGGCGATCAAAGGATTTTTCCAAGTTTCGGTACTTTTTACGGTATCGCTCATAGCTCCGGCTGTATGCAAGCAAATGACAATCTAAGACATGATTTGGAAAGGTATTGAGCAGTACTAACTTACGTTAGAACACAGCGAAGCGCTATCGGTTCATGGCAAGGCCGATATAAGCAGTCAAAGATGAAAAATGTTGACAAAATGAACAAAAATTACCTTGGTACGCGAATAGCGGCCAGGGATGAAGAGGTACGAAGGTGGTGTAGAACAATTATAATTAGGGCTTGGTACGCTCTAAAAGTTTGCCGAAGACTGCAAAGCGCTCAGACCCATAGAAAGTGGCCATTTGGGCCGAACAGTGCGTGCAAAGAGGTGAAAATGCAAAAATTGCACTTTGGGGGGCGATTTGCGGGGGGAAGGAGGGGTCGGAGGGCAAAATGTCCCTTGACCAAAAAGTCTTATCTCGTCGAGATCTACAACATTGCCGAAGACCGCAAAGCGCTAGCTCGCAATCGAAAAATCGAGAATTTGAAAATTTTCTAAGTCTTTGGCTCCCTAAGGAAAAGTTTCAAAAATCACGTTTGTCCGCAATTTTGAAGGGGAAGGAGTCGGTTCCGGGGCATGGTGTCTTCGGCAAAAAGTCTTATCTTTTTGCGTACTTTCGACTAGTTCAATAAAAATTTTTGACCCAAAATTTGTTCGGCGGACCCCTAGGTCGAAAAACCCGAAAAAATCCCAAAAAAGTCGAAAATGTCGAAAAATGAGAAAACCTCATATTCGGACTCTACACGAGCCCCAGATATTGAAAAGTGAAATCCGCGGTCGATTTGGACCAAAAAATTGACCTAGGCAAAGTTGTATGGAGGTAGGGACCCCTGAGAAAAAAGTTTGGTCCCGAGGCTCCTTGGACCACCAAGTCCCTAGGTCGGACCAAAATCGGAAAAAATCCGACCGAAGTCGAAAGTGTCGAAAATTTTAAAAAACCCCTTTTGGGGCCCTATGGCCTCCCTAGATAATGAAAAGTGAGGTCCGCGGCCGATCCGGAAGAAAAACTTGACCTAGGCAAACTTGTATGACGGTGGGGACCCAAAAAAATTTCGATGAGTGTAGTTTAGACAGGCCGGAAAATGTATCGGTGGTCCGTATCAAGGGACGTCTTTTAGTTCCATGGGGTGGTGGTCGTCGAACAAAGTCGCCTAGGTCGACCACCAGAAAGACCAGTCGTGTTGTAATGGATGTTTTGACCACTTTACTAGGGAAACCTAGTAGGTCGAAGCAAATTTGGGGTTCGAGATGAGTTGGTGAAAGTTGGTCCAACCTAGGTGTGCTTGGTGGAGGTTGACCATGAAAGTAGAGCATGATGGGAATGACCATAACTTTGGTTCTAGATGTCGGATCGATACACTTTCGGCAGTTTTGGAAAGGTGAAGGCCTGCTCTAGCTATGTTTCCTACCAAGCTGAGCGCCTACTAGTGACCCGGAGGAGGTATTAAGGGTCAAAGGCAAAAAGGGGTACCCTAAAGTGCATGTGACCAAGAAAATGGGAAAAACGGTATCGCCTATAGCTCAGGCTGTATGGCTCGGATCGGAAAGCTTGGATATGCGTTGGAAAGGTCTTGACGAGCGCTAGCTATGTGTCCTACCAAGCGAAGCGCTAGGTGTTGAGCAAGTCGGTCATATTAGAGGGCAAAGGTGAAAAATGGTGGTTTAGAGGCGAAAATTCACCTTATGATCGAAAATAGCGGGCGAACGATAAGAGCTACGAACACGGCGTAGAACAATCATAAGTACGTTACCACAAGAACTAACTTTGGCCAATATAGAGCGAGAAGATCGGAGGTAGCCATCAGGGTGATATGGCTGGTTCAAAGTTGGACCAAAACGAGACTTGAGAAATGGGTTGAAACACGGTATCGCGAATAACTCAGGCTGTATGGAACGGATCGACAAGCTAAGATCAGTGTTGGAAAGGTCGAACCAAGCGCTAACTATAATCCCAAACAACCGAAGCGCTAAGTGTTGAGCAAAACTGAGTTATTAAGCGACAAAGTCGAAAAATAATACCAAAATGGCCAAAAATCACACAAGACCAAGAATACCGAGCAGGCGGTAAGAGATAGCGGGATGACGTAGAATACTTATAAGTTTGCCTCTACAAGACCTAAAAGTCGGCCATAGACAGCAAGAAGATCGGACCACTCTGGAAGGGTGATACGAGTGGTCAAAAATTGGCAAAAATGAAACATGGCTAAAATGGATTTGACTTGTGCACCATGTAGCTCCGGCTATATGGCATGGATTGTAAAGCTAGGATATGTTTTGGAAAGGTAACACCCAGCGCTAGATACGACTAGAAGAAAGCAAAGCGCTAACTAGCATGATTTGGAAGTTATTAAGCGTCAAAGTCGAAAAATGTTACCAAAATTGAAACTCGAGTACATTGGGCCAAAAAGTACAAGTTGTGAAAATTGGACTTACGAGTAAAATACCGAGCAGGCGGTAAGAGATAGAGACTTGGTGTAGAATAATTATAAGTTGGGCATGTTATAACCTATATTTGACCCGAACATAGTGTCGAGATCGGTGGTACCCAAAAGGGTGGTACAGGTGTTAGATGGTTTTCCCAGAGCATAAGCTCCACATGATATGGAAAACGGGAAACATCATAACTTCGGCTGTATTGCATGGAATGGAACGAACAAGGTATCGATGGAAAGAGAAAAGGTAGCGCTAACTATAATTCCTACCAAGCAAAGCGCTAGCATGTGACCGTTCGGGTGTTATTGTGAGTCAAAGTCAGAAATTGTTACCACGAGAGGCGAAAATCCGACTATGTCCAAAAATACCGGGCTGGCGGTAAGAGATACGGCTTGGCCGTAGAACATTTATAAGTTGGCCAACACAAGACCTAAGTTTCGTCCATAGACGACAAGAAGATCGAAGATACCTGAAGGTGAGATATGGGCGTCCCAAAGTGGGCCTTTGAAAAAGTGACAAACTTCCCTTATAACAGCATACACCAAATATCTCTGGCTCTATGGCACCGAATAAGAAGTTGAGCTCAGCGATAGAAAGGTGATAGTCAGCGCTAAATATCATACGAACAGAGTGAAGCGCTAAAGGGAAAGGATCTTGGTGATATAAGGTGACAAAGTCGAGAAAAGTTGCCTCAAAATCATGAAAAATGTGAAAAAATGACTAAGTCCCGGGTGCCTTAAGGGCAGGTTTATCGAATGTACCGAGCTGGCGGTACGAGATAGAGACTTGGTGTAGAACAATTATATGTTTGGCATGGCAAGACCTACATTCGGTCAATACAAAGTGAGAAGATCAAAGATACCCGCAAGGGTGATATTGGTGTCCAAAGGAAAAAAGCACTAAGTCAAGAAGTCAGTATGCGATGAAACACGGACCAAGAGTACCAAGCAATTGGTGCAAGTTAGAGCCTTAATGGTTCAAGATAGAGACTTGGTGTTGAACAATTATAAGTTTGGCATAGCAAGACCTACATTTGGTCAATACATGGTGCGAAGATCAAAGATACCCGTAAGGGTGATATTGGTGTCCAAAGGTAAAAAACACTAAGTCTTGGGAAACTTATATGAAGGAAAGGACCCTGATGGGTCATATGGAATTGATCGAAAAATCGGCTAAGTCCCAAAATGGGGATGTCAGAACTACACTCATATGTTACTACATGAAGCAAGGCAAACTTATATGAAGAAAAGGACCCTTATGGGTCATATGGTATGGATCGAAAAATCGGCTAAGTCCCAAAATGATGATGTCAGAACTACACTCAAATGTTACCACACCAAGCAAGGCAAACTTATATGAAGAAAAGGACCCTGATGGGTCATATGGTATTTTACGAAAAATCGGCTAAGTCCCAAAATGGGGATGTCAGAACTACACTCAAATGTTACCACACCAAGCAAGGCAAACTTATATGAAGCAAAGGACCCATATGGGTCATATGGTATTTTACGAAAAATCGGCTAAGTCCCAAAATGGGGATGTCGAAACTACACTCAAATGTTACCACACCAAGCAAGGCAAACTTATATGAAGCAAAGGACCCTGATGGGTCATATGGTATTTTACGAAAAATCGGCTAAGTCCCAAAATGGGGATGTCAGAACTACACTCAAATGTTACCACACCAAGCAAGGCAAACTTATATGAAGCAAAGGACCCTGATGGGTCATATGGTAATTTACGAAAAATCGGCTAAGTCCCAAAATGGGGATGTCGAAACTACACTCAAATGTTACCACACCAAGCAAGGCAAACTTATATGAAGCAAAGGACCCTGATGGGTCATATGGTATTTTACGAAAAATCGGCTAAGTCCCAAAATGGGGATGTCAGAACTACACTCAAATGTTACCACACCAAGCAAGGCAAACTTATATGAAGGCAAGGACCCTGATGGGTCATATGGTATTTTACGAAAAATCGGCTAAGTCCCAAAATGGGGATGTCAGAACTACACTCAAATGTTACCACACCAAGCAAGGCAAACTTATATGAAGGCAAGGACCCTGATGGGTCATATGGTATTTTACGAAAAATCGGCTAAGTCCCAAAATGGGGATGTCTGAACTACACTCATATGTTACCACACCAAGCAAGGCAAACTTATATGAAGCAAAAGACCCTGATGGGTCAAATGGTATTTTACGAAAAATCGGCTAAGTCCCAAAATGGGGATGTCAGAACTACACTCAAATGTTACCACACCAAGCAAGGCAAACTTATATGAAGCAAAGGACCCTGATGGGTCATATGGTATTTTACGAAAAATCGGCTAAGTCCCAAAATGGGGATGTCAGAACTACACTAACAAGTTACCACACCAAGCAAGGCAAACTTATATGAAGCAAAGGACCCTGATGGGTCATATGGTATTTTACGAAAAATCGGCTAAGTCCCAAAATGGGGATGTCTGAACTACACTCAAATGTTACCACATCAAGCAAGGCAAACTTATATGAAGGCAAGGACCCTGATGGGTCATATGGTATTTTACGAAAAATCGGCTAAGTCCCAAAATGGGGATGTCTGAACTACACTCAAATGTTACCACACCAAGCAAGGCAAACTTATATGAAGGCAAGGACCCTGATGGGTCATATGGTATTTTACGAAAAATCGGCTAAGTCCCAAAATGGGGATGTCTGAACTACACTCAAATGTTACCACACCAAGCAAGGCAAACTTATATGAAGCAAAGGACCCTGATGGGTCATATGGTATTTTACGAAAATTCGGCTAAGTCCCAAAATGGGGATGTCAGAACTACACTCATATGTTACCACACCAAGCAAGGCAAACTTATATGAAGCAAAGGACCCTGATGGGTCATATGGTATTTTACGAAAAATCGGCTAAGTCCCAAAATGGGGATGTCAGAACTACACTCATATGTTACCACACCAAGCTAGGCAAACTTATATGAAGCAAAGGACCCTGATGGGTCATATGGTATTTTACGAAAAATCGGCTAAGTCCCAAAATGAGGATGTCAGAACTACACTCAAATGTTACCACACCAAGCAAGGCAAACTTATATGAAGCAAAGGACCCTGATGGGTCATATGGTATTTTACGAAAAATCGGCTAAGTCCCAAAATGGGGATGTCAGAACTACACTCAAATGTTACCACACCAAGCAAGGCAAACTTATATGAAGCAAAGGACCCTGATGGGTCATATGGTATTTTACGAAAAATCGGCTAAGTCCCAAAATGGGGATGTCAGAACTACACTCAAATGTTACCACACCAAGCAAGGCAAACTTATATGAAGGAAAGGACCCATATGGGTCATATGGTATTTTACGAAAAATCGGCTAAGTCCGAAAATGATGATGTCAGAACTACACTCAAATGTTACCACACCAAGCAAGGCAAACTTATATGAAGGAAAGGACCCATATGGGTCATATGGCATTTTACGAAAAATCGGCTAAGTCCCAAAATGAGGATGTCAGAACTACACTAAAAAGTTACCACACCAAGCAAGGCAAAGTACCTAGGTGAACCCTAGGAAGAAACACGGACCAAGTCAGATGGCCTAAGTCAAGAGAACAAGTGACCTAGGCAAAGTTGTATGGCGCTGAGGACCCTGAAAAATCTGGTTAGTGTAGTTTAGACAGGGTAGGTTTTTAGGTCGGCCGAACCCCCTTATTTTGGGTTTTGGCCTCATCAAGAAGCTACACCTAGGCAAACTGCCTAGGGTGAAAGTGCGAAGACCAATCGAATAGTAAGACAAGTTTTGACCGATCGCCCTAGGCAAGCTTGTATGAAGAAAGGGACCCTAAGGGTCATATGGAAATACATGAAAAATCGGCTAAGTCCCAAAATTGGGATGTCTGAACTACACTAAAAAGTTACCACATCAAGCAAGGCAAAGTACCTAGGTGAACCCTAGGAAGAAACACGGACCAAGTCAGATGGCCTAAGTCAAGAGTGCAAGTGACCTAGGCAAAGTTGTATGACGGTGAGGACCCTGAAAAATCTGGTTAGTGTAGTTTAGACAGGGGAGGTTTTTGGGTCGGCTGAACCTCCTTATTTTGGGTTTTGACCTCCTCAAGAAGCTACACCTAGGCAAACTGCCTAGGGTGAAAGTGCGAAGACCAATCGAATAGTAAGACAAGTTTTGACCGATCGCCCTAGGCAAGCTTGTATGAAGAAAGGGACCCTATGGGTCATATGGAAATACATGAAAAATCGGCTAAGTCCCAAAATTGGGATGTCTGAACTACACTATAAAGTTACCACATTAGCAAGGCAGACTTGTATGAAGAACGGGACCCAGGTGAAAGTAGCAAATATCCCAAACCGAACATGTATATTATACACACAAGAGTACGAACATAAAGGAACACGGACCAAGCGTGCCGAGAGAATCGGTACTATAGAGCCCTCGTGGTTCTACACAAAGACTTTATGTTAGGGGTTCAAGCCCCATAGTACTCAAACGGTGACAGTAGCAAATATCCCAAACCGAACATGAATATTATACACACAAGAGTACGAACATAAAGGAACACGGACCAAGCGTGCCGAGAGAATCGGTACTATAGAGCCCTCGTGGTTCTACACAAAGACTTTATGTTAGGGGTTCAAGCCCCATAGTACTCAAACGGTGACAGTAGCAAATATCCAAAAACGAACTGGAATTTACATTCTGTTGGTCATGCGGTCGTCCAAAGGGGTCTAGTATCCTGGGATGACAAGCATCACGGGCACAGTCTCGTATCAAAACAGTCGAAGAGGCCCGCGAAAGCTTGCTTTCCATGGCTATGCGATGCACAAATTGAGTTTCTCCGTAGTTATACACAGCGCACAGGTGAAAGTAGCAAATATCCCAAATCGAACATGAATTTTATACACACAAGAGTACAAACATAAAGGAACACGGACCAAGCGTACCGAGAGAATCGGTACTAGAGCCCTTGTGGTTCTACATTGAGAGCCCTCGTGGTTCTACATAGATACTTTATGTTAGGGGTTCCAACCCCATAGTACTAGAACGGTGGAAGTAGCAAATAAACCGAACGTGGAATTTACTTTCTGATGGTCATGCGGTCGTCCAAAGGGGTCTAGTATCCTGGGATGACAAGCATCACGGGCACAGCTCGTATCAAAACAGTCGAAGAGGCCCGCGAAAGCTTGCTTTCCATGGCTATGCGATGCACAAATTGAGTTTACTCACCGTAGTATAAAACGAACGAACCGAACCTATCCGAGTAGGGATAATGGGCGCAGTAACATACTTCTGTGACCCAGCGAGAGTTGAACGAGGTGACATGAACTGTCAGTGGCTTATATCAGATGGGATACATACATGAGATTGCTTTCAAATCTACACTCGAAAACCTAACCAAGTAAAAGCGAACGTGGGGAGGATTCGAAACTGGTAACGAAATCTTAAGCTGGAAAGAGTCATCACTATGGATACATATTATGCGAAACCAATCAAGTGCTCATTACTGATCCAAAACCGAAGAGCACTAGTGAACACCTTAATCTCACCCTAGTTCACATCCAAGTGATCGACCACGTGTGTGAAGCAAAGACCAATCGAATTCCTCAATGGACCGAACACTATGAACAAATGGCCAAAAACGTTATAACTATCCAAACATACTACTATCTAGCGAAAGTCATCACGATGGAACCATACCATGATCTTTAACCTATAGCGCTCACCATATTCCTACCCAGAGTGCAAGTGAACAGATTGCCCACCCTTACCCAGTTCACAACCACGTGATCGACTAACATACCGAGGTTACCACAAGTCAAAGTTATACGTTTACAAGCGCAAGACCAATCGAAAGCCCCGAAAGCAATCTCGACCCAAAATGTATTATCCGTGAGTGTAGTCGAGTCTCGTACTCGTCATCTGTAATCGTCGGATAGAATATCCAGTACACGGTTGTCTTTCCAAATGAAATCTACATACAGAACTCGCTCTTGGCAAATGGGTGGCAATGGCGCAATCAGGAGCGAGTTCCCGTCCGGGTGCCAAGTGATTGGCAAATGTCTGGGGGAAAGCAACCATATGTTGATTTGTCTGTTAGTGTACTGGGTGTTTGAGGTATGTAGTATCCACGCTTGGTTGGGTGTGTCAGAGGACCGTGAATGCGTTCGCAACCCCAATTGGGGTACATCGGGAATGATTTTGTGGAACCGATGTGCCCGGCACACACTAAGTTTTGTTGCAAGTTAATAGTGTGCCATGTCCGGGGGGGTTGTGATTAAACTCTGGTGAATTGCGTACTGTGGTGATTGGGGTATGAAAGCCCCGCAGTTGCAATGATCGGACGCGCCTAGCGTGTCCTTTAGTTGATGGTAGGGAAATGAAGGCCCTTGTCAGCTCACCTAAGTATTCATGGAAGTTTGGCATAAGGTCGCTGTGGTAGGGGTATGAAGGCCCCGTCAGCGCATGCACAATCGGGCGCACGAGCGCTTAGCGGAGTCGAATGCCGCTCAAGTGCCTGTCCGGTGCATCGGGTGTGTGTGTGATACGAGGGCAATGAGGTTCGCACGGGGGCTCGCCTCCCGTGTGCTACCGGACTTGACAACATATAGAACGTGGTGTTTGCTCCTCCGGGTGCAATGGGACAATGAACATTCGAACGCAAAGTCGGAATTCTGGTTGATCCTACCAGTAATATACGCTCGTCTCAAAGGTTAAGCCATGCATGTCTAAGTACAAACAGATTTAATGTGAAACCGCATAAGGCTCAGTATAACAGCTATAATTTACGAGATCATCAACCTAGTTACTTGGATAACTGTGGAAAATCTAGAGCTAATACATGCAACATGCCAGGACCCTCGCGGGAACTGGTGCACTTATTAGTCAAACCAATCGCGGGTTCTCCGTGTCATTGAGTTGAAGTCTGGATAATGATGCTGATCGTATGGTCTCGCACCGACGACAGATCTCGCAAATATCTGCCCTATCAACTATGGATGGTAGTATAGAGGACTACCATGGTTGCAACGGGTAACGGGGAATCAGGGTTCGATTCCGGAGAGGGAGCCTGAGAAATGGCTACCACATCCAAGGAAGGCAGCAGGCGCGTAAATTACCCAATCCCGGGACGGGGAGGTAGTGACGAGAAATAACAATATGAAACTCTTTAATGATGTTTCATAATTGGAATGAGTAGAGCATAAATCCTTCTACGAGGATCAAGTGGAGGGCAAGTCTGGTGCCAGCAGCCGCGGTAATTCCAGCTCCACTAGCGTATATTAAAATTGTTGCGGTTAAAACGTTCGAAGTTGATACTTGTCCAACACAGTCCGGCTCCGCCGACCCGGTCAACCCGTGGTCGGTGGGCCAAGTCGGAATCTGGTTGCGACTCAATGGTGTGGTAGGGCACCAAGTCTGTGTCATGGTGTGCCCTTCAACGGGTGCAAGTGTAACATAGAGCTCGACCGCTCACGTTTACCTTGAACAAATTAGAGTGCTTAAAGCAGGGTGCCCAAACGCCCTAGAATAATCTTGCATGGAATAATGGAATACGACCTTGGTCTAATCTTTCATTGGTTTGTACTCAGACCGGAGGTAATGATTAACAGAAGTAGTTGGGGACACTAGTATTACGGCGCGAGAGGTGAAATTCGTAGACCGTCGTAAGACTAACTAAAGCGAAGGCATTTGTCAAGGATGCTTTCTTTAATCAAGAACGAAAGTTAGAGGATCGAAGGCGATTAGATACCGCCCTAGTTCTAACCGTAAACGATGCCAACTAGCAATTGGGAGACGCTACAACCAGGTGCTCTCAGTAGCTTCCGGGAAACCAAAGTCAGGTTCCGGGGGAAGTATGGTTGCAAAGTTGAAACTTAAAGGAATTGACGGAAGGGCACCACAATGAAATGGAGCTTGCGGTTCAATTTGACTCAACACGGGAAAACTTACCAGGTCCGAACTTATGGAGGTGAGACAGATTAATAGCTCTTTCTCAAATTTAAGGGTAGTGGTGCATGGCCGTTCTTAGTTCGTGGATTGATTTGTCTGGTTAATTCCGATAACGAACGTGACTCACATATGCTAACTAGAACGCAGTCAGCGTTAATGCGTCGATGCCGATTGGAACGGGTTAGGACCTTTCGGTGGAGTATGACCTGACACCTTCGCTGTTCGTGTGCGCAAGTGCACTTACGGTACGCTGCTTAGCAGGACAATTTGTGTTTAGCAAAATGAGATCGAGCGATAACAGGTCCGTGATGCCCTTAGATGTTCTGGGCTACACGCGTGCTACAATGTGGGTAGCAGCGTGTCTCCTATTCCGAGAGGAACGGGAAATCACTCAAATACTCACTTAGTAGGGATTATGGATTGCAATGGTCCATATGAACTCGGAACTTCTAGTAAGTGCTGGTCATCAGCCAGCGTTGAATACGTCCCTGCCCTTTGTACACACCGCCCGTCGCTACTACCGATGGATTATTTAGTGAGGTCTTTGGAGATGATCGTTCGCTGGATCCTCGTGAACCGCGTCTGCTTTATCGAAGTTGACCGAACTTGATGATTTAGAGGAAGTAAAAGTCGTAACAAGGTTTCCGTAGGTGAACCTGCGGAAGGATCATTAGTGGCCAAGTGATCCTTCCAGAAGTCCGAACCTGCGGGTTGAGACTTCGGCACAAGTTGCCATATGATAATTGACGAAACACTATAGAAGTCCGAACCTGCGGGTTGAGACTCAGGCACAAGTTGCCATATGAAAGTTGACGAAACACTAACAAGTCCGAACCTGCGGGTTGAGACTTAGGCACACGTTGCCTTATACATGACTTCGAACAAATACACAAGTCCGAACCTGCGGGTTGAGACTTAGGCACAAGTTGCCTTATACATGACTTCGAACAAATACACAAGTCCGAACCTGCGGGTTGAGACTTAGGCACAAGTTGCCATATGAAAGTTGACGAAACACTAACAAGTCCGAACCTGCGGGTTGAGACTTAGGCACACGTTGCCTTATACATGACTTCGAACAAATACACAAGTCCGAACCTGCGGGTTGAGACTTAGGCACAAGTTGCCTTATACATACATTGGCCAAATAAACAGAAGTCCGAACCTGCGGGTTGAGACTTAGGCACAAGTTGCCATATTATATTCGATCAAACACTAAGTAGTCCGAACCTGCGGGTTGAGACTCAAGACCGTAACAAGATGTCACTATACAAGTCCGAACCTAAGGGTTGAGACTTAATGCGATCTAGATACCAAGTTGACATCCAATACCTGTTGAGCAAAACCAAAGATTCCCTGTTCTCGAATGATTACACTATATAACAGGGAATCATGAAGAAATCAAGCAAGCGTGAAACAAAGTCATCACTTGGGCATGCTCGATAGCCAACCACATGACCTTAACCTAAGAGAGCATGCAAACCACATGATACCTATAAACGATTAACCCGCCCTAGTTCAATCGTTCACCAAGTGATGACTTCAGTATGGCTAAGAGAAAAACTTTTAAATGGGAAAAACTCTAAGTCCGAACCTCCGGGTTGAGACTTCCGCGTCGGAGGTGCGCGCACCGCCTACCCGAAAGATGATGAATCAGTTGTGTTCGATCAGCAATGGTCGGATGCCCCGTCGTAGTCCAACTATGACAATCAAAGTCAAGACCTCCGGGTTGAGACTTTCCGCGAGTACAAGCATAAAGGAACACGGACCAAGCCGTACCGAGAGAATCGGTACTAGAGCCCTTGTGGTTCTACATTGAGAGAGCCCTCGTGGTTCTCATTAGGGGCTTTATGCAAGTCGTACTCAATACTGTGGTGTGAAGTATAAAGTAGTCCTCGCCTGGTCCACGCTGCTTCGGCGGTCCTGGGTAAGATAGTTCATTCTAGCTTGCCCTATAGTGGAATGAGGACACTTAATGCTTCGTCTTTTAGCGGCGGCTAGACTCCTCCTCACGGGGAACGAGTTGACGCACACAGCGGCGGCTTACGCACTATGGCAATCATGGATGCCTGAAGATTCCGTGAAGTTCTCCCCTGGTCCACGCTGCCTCGGCAGTCCTGGGTAAAATGGAATATTTCCAGCTTGCCCTATAGTGGAAGAGGACTATCCAACAATACAAAGTCAAGACCTCCGGGTTGAGACTTTCCGCGTCGGTGGTGTCGCGCACCGCCTATCCGAAAGATGGTGTAACAGGGGTGTTCGATCAGCAATGGTCGGATGCCCCGTCATAGTCCAACTATGACAACCAAAGTCAAGACCTCCGGGTTGAGACTTTCCGCGTCCGGAGGTACGCGTACCGCCTACCCGAAAGATGGTGTGCTTCTGGGGTATTCGATGAGTCGGATACCCCGTCGTAGTCCAACTATGACAATACAAAGTCAAGACCTCCGGGTTGAGACTTCCGCGTCGGAGGTGCGCGCACCGCCTACCCGAAAGATGATGAATCAGGGGTGTTCGATCAGCAATGGTCGGATGCCCCGTCGTAGTCCAACTATGACAATCAAAGTCAAGACCTCCGGGTTGAGACTTCCGCGTCCGGAGGTACGCGTACCGCCTACCCGAAAGATGGTGAATCAGGGGTGTTCGATCAGCAATGGTCGGATGCCCCGTCGTAGTCCAACTATGACAATCAAAGTCAAGACCTCCGGGTTGAGACTTTCTAAGAGTACAAGCATAAAGGAACACGGACCAAGCCGTACCGAGAGAATCGGTACTAGAGCCCTCGTGGTTCTACATTGAGAGAGCCCTCGTGGTTCTCATTAGGGGCTTTATGCAAGTCGTACTCAATACTGTGGTGTGAAGTATAAAGTATAGAGTCCTCCACTGGTCCACGCTGCTCCGGCGGTCCTGGGTAAGATAGTTCATTCTAGCTTGCCCTATGTGGAAGAGGACTCAATACCCTACCTGTTGAGCTTGAAACAAAGTCATCACTTGGGCATGCTCATATTGCCATACAATATTCCATTATCTACTAATGAGCATGCAGCTATATGATTATAACCTGTAAACGATTACCCCGCCGTAGTTCAGCGCTTCAACCAAGTGATGACTTCAGTATGGCTAGTGTGTGAAGTATAAAGTATAGTCCTCCCCTGGTCCACACTGCTTCGGCGGTCCTGGGTAAGATAGTTAGTTCTAGCTTGCCCTATGTGGAAGAGGACACCATACTTAATACTGTGGTGTAATGAACAAAGTATAGTCCTCCACTGGTCCACGCTGCTTTGCAGTCCTGGGTAAGATAGTTAATTCTAGCTTGCCCTATGTGGAAGAGGGCATACAAGACAAAGTATAGTTCTCCCCTGGTCCACGCTGCTCCGGCGGTCCTGGGTAAGATAGTTAATTCTAGCTTGCCCTATGTGGAAGAGGACATAATACTCTACCTGTTGAGCTTTAAACAAAGTCATCACTTGGGCATGCTCTATAGCCAACCACATGACATTAACCTAAGAGAGCATGCAGCGTATTATCCCAATGCAAAGTAAACGATAGACTCGCCCTAGTTCAGTGCTTCAACCAAGTGATGACTTCAATATGGCTAGTGTGTGAAGTATAAAGTATAGTCCTCCCCTGGTCCACACTGCTTCGGCGGTCCTGGGTAAGATAGTTAATTCTAGCTTGCCCTATGTGGAAGAGGACACCATACTTAATACTGTGGTGTAATGAACAAAGTATAGTCCTCCACTGGTCCACGCTGCTCCGGCGGTCCTGGGTAAGATAGTTCATTCTAGCTTGCCCTATGTGGAAGAGGGCATACAAGACAAAGTATAGTTCTCCCCTGGTCCACGCTGCTCCGGCGGTCCTGGGTAAGATAGTTAATTCTAGCTTGCCCTATGTGGAAGAGGACATAATACTCTACCTGTTGAGCTTTAAACAAAGTCATCACTTGGGCATGCTCTATAGCCAACCACATGACATTAACCTAAGAGAGCATGCAGCGTATTATCCCAATGCAAAGTAAACGATAGACTCGCCCTAGTTCAGTGCTTCAACCAAGTGATGACTTCAATATGGCTAGTGTGTGAAGTATAAAGTATAGTCCTCCCCTGGTCCACACTGCTTCGGCGGTCCTGGGTAAGATAGTTAATTCTAGCTTGCCCTATGTGGAAGAGGACACCATACTTAATACTGTGGTGTAATGAACAAAGTATAGTCCTCCACTGGTCCACGCTGCTCCGGCGGTCCTGGGTAAGATAGTTCATTCTAGCTTGCCCTATGTGGAAGAGGGCATACAAGACAAAGTATAGTTCTCCCCTGGTCCACGCTGCTTCGGCGGTCCTGGGTAAGATAGTTAATTCTGGCTTGCCCTATGTGGAAGAGAGCATACATGAACCAAGAACGAAGGTTATGATCGAGGAATGATTCGACAACTAACCGATGGTATGAAATGTGAAGAATTCAAGCAAGCACACAATCAAGTCATCACTTGGGCATGCTCGATAGCCAACCCTATGACATTAACCTAGTAGAGCATGCGAAAACCAATATATATGTAAACGATGCCCCTCCCTAGTTCAGCGCTTCAACCAAGTGATGACTTCAGAATGGCTAAATCAAATCGGTTCAAAACATACCATCGGTACCCTATTGAAACACACAAGTCGATATCAAACCTCATGATTGTGTAGTCCTCCACTGGTCCACGCCGCTTCGGCCGTCCTGGGTAAAATGGAACATTCCAGCTTGCCCTATGTGGAAGAGGGCACATTACTCAATACTGTGGTGTGAAGTATAAAGTTCAGTTCTCCCCTGGTCCACGCTGCTTCGGCGGTCCTGGGTAAGATAGTTCATTCTAGCTTGCCCTATGTGGAAGAGGACACTTCATACTTCGTCTCTAAGCGGCGGCTTGACTCCTCCCTACGGGGAACGGGTTTACGCGCACAGCGGCGGCTTACGCACTATGGCAGTCATGGATGCCTTACGTTTCTATGAAAAGTGTGTTCCTCCCCTGGTCCACGCTGCTTCGGCAGTCCTGGGTAAGATAGTTAGTTCTAGCTTGCCCTATGTGGAAGAGGACACGTAGACTTACTGTGGTGTGAAGTATAAAGTTCAGTTCTCCCCTGGTCCACGCCGCTTCGGCCGTCCTGGGTAAAATGGATTCATCCAGCTTGCCCTATGTGGAATGAGGACACTTTATGCTTCGTCTCTAAGCGGCGGCTTGCTCCTCCCTACGGGGAACGGGTATACGCGCACAGCGGCGGCTTACGTTATGGCAGTCATGGATGCCTTACGTTTCCATGAAAAGTGTGTTCCTCCCCTGGTCCACGCTGCTTCGGCAGTCCTGGGTAAGATAGTTAGTTCTAGCTTGCCCTATGTGGAAGAGGACACGTAGACTTACTGTGGTGTGAAGTATAAGGTTTAGTTCTCCCCTGGTCCACGCCGCTTCGGCCGTCCTGGGTAAAATGGATTAATCCAGCTTGCCCTATGTGGAATGAGGACACCTTATGCTTCGTCTCTAAGCGGCGGCTTGCTCCTCCCTACGGGGAACGGGTATACGCGCACAGCGGCGGCTTACGTTATGGCAGTCATGGATGCCTTACGTTTCCATGAAAAGTGTGTTCCTCCCCTGGTCCACGCTGCTTCGGCAGTCCTGGGTAAGATAGTTAGTTCTAGCTTGCCCTATGTGGAAGAGGACACGTAGACTTACTGTGGTGTGAAGTATAAGGTTCAGTTCTCCCCTGGTCCACGCCGCTTCGGCCGTCCTGGGTAAAATGGATTAATCCAGCTTGCCCTATGTGGAATGAGGACACCTTATGCTTCGTCTCTAAGCGGCGGCTTGCTCCTCCCTACGGGGAACGGGTATACGCGCACAGCGGCGGCTTACGCAAGTTAGTCACCCTCGGCAGTGGATCACTCGGCTCATGGATCGATGAAGACCGCAGCTAACTGCGCGTCATAATGTGAACTGCAGGACACATGAACATTGATAAGTTGAACGCATATTGCACGTCGTGGGAACCTACCATGATGTACAGATGACTGAGCGCTTATATTTGAGAAATGTATCGCATACATTTAACTACGCCGTGACACCCGTCACGAGACGTGCACCATGATGTTAACTAGGGTCGCGACGACCCGCTAGCATTAAAGAACCCGTGGTTTACAATATACTGGCATTGGAATTCGAAGTATTTAGAGCGTCCGTGTTCCCGCGTGAGGCGGAAGTACGAGG
>NW_026525115.1:0-57500 GCF_943734705.1 Anopheles coustani | reverse complement strand
CTGGGTACCTCCGGGTACTTGGGGTTGGTTGAGGACTTGGTGAACAAACACTTGATATACACTCTCCGGATGTACTTCGGGTATCGCCTGTTGTCCGAGACCACTTGCATGGTTAGCAAGCGTTGTGGTCTAATGGCCCTACCGGGCAAACACTTTGGGTTCGCGAGGACTTAGAGTGCTGGTAGTGGTTGGCGGACCCAACACTCTGGGTACCTCCGGGTACTTGGGGTTGGTTGAGGACTTGGTGAACAAACACTTGATATACACTCTTCGGATGTACTTCGGGTGTCACCTGTTGTCCGAGGCCACTTGCATGGTTAGCAAGCGTTGTGGTCTAATGGCCCTACCGGGCAAACACTTTGGGTTCGCAAGGACTTGGAGTGCCGGGACGGGTTGGCGGATCCAACACTCTGGGTACCTCCGGGTACTTGGGGTTGGTTGAGGACTTGGTGAACAAACACTTGATATACACTCTTCGGATGTACTTCGGGTATCGCCTGTTGTCCGAGACCACTTGCATGGTTAGCAAGCGTTGTGGTCTAATGGCCCTACCGGGCAAATACTTTGGGTTCGCGAGGACTTAGAGTGCTGGTAGTGGTTGGCGGACCCAACACTCTGGGTACCTCCGGGTACTTGGGGTTGGTTGAGAACTTGGTGAAGATACCCCAGTCACCTTGTTCGAGGCCACTTGCATGGTAGCAAGCGTTGTGATACAATGGCCCTACCGGGCAAACACTTTGGGTTCGCAAGGACTTGGAGTGCCGGGACGGGTTGGCGGATCCAACACTCTGGGTACCTCCGGGTACTTGGGGTTGGTTGAGGACTTGGTGAGCAAACACTTGATATACGTTCTTCGGATGTACTTCGGGTGTCACCTGTTGTCCGAGGCCACTTGCATGGTCAACGGTTGAGGTGGTGATGGCGGGTCGGTGCTGTAGGGTGCCGGCCTGTTGGCTGCCTTGGCCGGGTTGGTTGGTTAACACTTGATTGGGCTTGCACCCGAGGGTAATGGCACTTGAAGGTGGGTACTGGCCGGCTGACCTGGTGTGATGGTTGGTTGGTGAACACTTGGCGGTACTTGCACTTGGCTGTGCTTGGACTTGAAGGTGGGATCCGGCTGGCCTAGGCCATTGGTGGTTGGTTGGTTGGTTAGCCCTTAGCTGGGCTGGCTGGCTGGCTGGCCATCGGTGGTGTGGTGTGGTGTGTTGGGTGGTTGGTGAACACTTGGCGGTACTTGCACTTGGCTGTGCTTGGACTTGAAGGTGGGATCCGGCTGGCCTAGGCCATTGGTGGTTGGTTGGTGGGTTAGCCCTTAGCTGGGCTGGCTGGCTGGCTGGCCATCGGTGGTGTGGTGTGGTGTGGTGTGTGGAGTCGAGCATCGCGCGCCGTTGCCTTCTTCGGAGTGTTGTGGGTACGCAAGTGCTTGCAGTGCAAAGAGGTTGGTGATGGAGTGACATTGCCTTCACCATGGAGTTGCGGGTACTTAGGTACTTGCAAGGAGATGGTGGTATGGTGGTGTTGCGTGTGTGGTGTTCGATTAGAAAGATATAATTTCTAAGTCCGGATTAGTGCTGTCAGTGGGGCCGCCGCTAACAGGTCCTGCACGGCCACCGTGGGGCTTGACTTGGCGCTATTCCGGACTTGGGGCGATCACGATGTCCCCGTGCGGGACTTAGAAGATGGAAGAACACAAGTACCCTTATCCCATTACTTGTGAGCGATTGGCATACGTTACCACATGAAGAGAAAAATTGGCTAAGTCCAGGATCCATATTATATGAACAGAAAAATCGGCTAAGTCCCGGATCCATATTATATGAAGAGAAAAATTGGCTAAGTCCCGGATCCATATTATATGAAGAGAAATATCGGCTAAGTCCAGGATCCATATATAATAACCTAATAATCGGCTAAGTCCCGGATCCATATTATATGAAGAGAAAAATCGGCTAAGTCCAGGATCCATATATAATAACCTAATAATCGGCTAAGTCCAGGATCCATATATAATAACCTAATAACAGGCTAAGTCCAGGATCCATATAATATGAAGAGAAAAATCGGCTAAGTCCCAGATTGGGTCTGTCAGAAATACACTTCCAAGTTACCACACAAGCAAGCAAGATGGCCTAGTGATGGATCCATATGATATGAAGAGAAAAATCGGCTAAGTCCCAGATTGGGTCTGTCAGAAATACACTTCCAAGTTACCACATGAGCAAGCAAGATGGCCTAGTGATGGATCCATATGATATGAAGAGAAAAATCGGCTAAGTCCAGGATCCATATAATATGAAGAGAAAAATCGGCTAAGTCCCAGATTGGGTCTGTCAGAAATACACTTCCAAGTTACCACACAAGCAAGCAAGATGGCCTAGTGATGGATCCATATGATATGAAGAGAAAAATCGGCTAAGTCCAGGATCCATATAATATGAAGAGAAAAATCGGCTAAGTCCCAGATTGGGTCTGTCAGAAATACACTTCCAAGTTACCACACAAGCAAGCAAGATGGCCTAGTGATGGATCCATATGATATGAAGAGAAAAATCGGCTTAGTCCAGGATCCATATAATATGAAGAGAAAAATCGGCTAAGTCCCAGATTGGGTCTGTCAGAAATACACTTCCAAGTTACCACACAAGCAAGCAAGATGGCCTAGTGATGGATCCATATGATATGAAGAGAAAAATCGGCTAAGTCCCAGATTGGGTCTGTCAGACATACACTATCAAGTTACCACACAAGCAAGCAAGATGGCCTAGTGATGGATCCATATGATATGAAGAGAAAAATCGGCTAAGTCCCAGATTGGGTCTGTCAGAAATACACTTCCAAGTTACCACATGAGCAAGCAAGATGGCCTAGTGATGGATCCATATGATATGAAGAGAAAAATCGGCTAAGTCCAGGATCCATATAATATGAAGAGAAAAATCGGCTAAGTCCCAGATTGGGTCTGTCAGAAATACACTTCCAAGTTACCACACAAGCAAGCAAGATGGCCTAGTGATGGATCCATATGATATGAAGAGAAAAATCGGCTAAGTCCAGGATCCATATAATATGAAGAAAAAAATCGGCTAAGTCCCAGATTGGGTCTGTCAGACATACACTTTCAAGTTACCACACAAGCAAGCAAGAAGGCCGTGTGAAGGATCCATATGACATGAAGAGAAAAATTGGCTAAGTCCCAGATTGGGTCTGTCAGAAATACACTTCCAAGTTACCACACAAGCAAGCAAGATGGTCTAGTGATGGATCCATATGATATGAAGAGAAAAATCGGCTAAGTCCAGGATCCATATAATATGAAGAGAAAAATCGGCTAAGTCCCAGATTGGGTCTGTCAGACATACACTTTCAAGTTACCACACAAGCAAGCAAGATGGCCTAGTGATTGATCCATATGATATGAAGAGAAAAATCGGCTAAGTCCGAGATTGGGTCTGTCAGACATACACTTCCAAGTTACCACACAAGCAAGCAAGATGGCGTATTGATGGATCCATATGATATGAAGAGAAAAATCGGCTAAGTCCGAGATTGGGTCTGTCAGAAATACACTTCCAAGTTACCACACAAGCAAGCAAGATGGCCTAGTGATGGATCCATATGATATGAAGAGAAAAATCGGCTAAGTCCCAGATTGGGTCTGTCGGAAATACACTTCCAAGTTACCACACAAGCAAGCAAGATGGCCTAGTGATGGATCCATATGATATGAAGAGAAAAATCGGCTAAGTCCCAGATTGGGTCTGTCAGAAATACACTTCCAAGTTACCACATGAGCAAGCAAGATGGCCTAGTGATGGATCCATATAATATGCAGAGAAAAATCGGCTAAGTCCCAGATTGGGTCTGTCAGAAATACACTTCCAAGTTACCACATGAGCAAGCAAGTTACCACATGAAGAGAAAGCCGGCAAAGTCTGGGAATGTTACCACATGAACTGGAAAATGGGCAAAAACCTACCTTCACAGGGAACGTGAATAAGTAAGGCTGTAGACATCGGATCGACAAGCCAAAGACTGATATGGAAAGGAAATGAGTAGTACTAGCTTTCCTGAGAGTTGCAGAGCTTAGACTGCATATGAACGAAAGTTATTAAGCGTCAAAGTCAGAGAAGTTACCCAAAGGAACACAAGTTCCAACTTAGAGCATGTATACCGCCTAGACGGTAAGAGGTACGGCCAGGCTGAGGAATAAGGAAATGTTGGCCAACATGTTCCCTAACTATCCCCCGAAGACCGCAAAGCAATCCAACATCAACCAAGAAAGTTATAGCCCGATCAAGGAAACACCTACTTTGCACCGATATTGCACCAAATACATGTACCAAGCACCTTCGGTTGCATACCTGCAGGGGTTTACCATAGTAGGCCATGGAAGACCGATATACCGAACATAATCACTTTCTATCTCCTCGGGTGTTTGAGATAGCGCTTTGCGGTACAAGAACGAAAGTTAGACTTTATCTTGGTGCATCTTTTTGCCCAAGATCACAAGACCCTATCTACCAAGGCAAGAAAGTTGTGTGGGGACAAAATGTCCAAAAGTGCCCAAAGTGGCACACTTGAACCATATATTCGAGAAAAACACAAGTGTGGGCCCGAGCTAGCAAGTTGAAATGTTCTGACCGTCAGTAGCCCTAGTTGAGGTGCACTTATCATTATATGAGGCCAACGTGCCAGCTAGTCTCTAAAGGGGCGATATGGGTGTTCCAAGGTTTGTACCCAATTGAGGAAAAAACAGGGTAAGGTACGGTGTACCGCGAATAACTCGGGCTATAGATGTCCGATCGATGAGTTTGGCATATGTATGGAAAGGTCTCGACGAGACCTAACTACCCTGAAAGTATGAAGGCAAAGACTTGAATGACCGGGAAGTTATTAAGTGCACAAGTGGTAAAGTTGCACCAAAGTCCATGTTACCCGAAGTGGTACATGAACACCCAATATTCGACCAAAACACAAGTTTAGAGACGAGCTAGCGAGCTACATTGTTCAGACCGTCAGTAGCCCGCATCAAGACACGCATTTCATTATATTGAGCCTAGCCGCTAGCTCGACTCGAAGTCGGTCATATGGTTGGTTGATGGTTTGGACCGACCACGTGGTGTACCAAGGTGATGTACCTTTCATGAATTAAAACTCTGGCTGTATGGCACTGAGCGACAAGCTAAGGTGTGATTTGGAATAGTCTTGAGTGGGACTATTTAGGAAAAATGCGAACAAAAAATCACAAAGTCCTTGGGCGAAGCTATTAGCGAAACATAGAGCAAATTGGTACCAAAAACTATGGAAATGGGACTTGAGTCAAAAATAACCGCAAGTTGGAGAAGAGATAGCAAGCTTGCGTAGAACAATTATATTTGGTGCATGGTATCACCAACAAAAAAGTATATGGGGCCAAGGTGCTGGCTGGCCTCCAAAGTGGAGATATGGGCGATCCAAAGTTTGTACCCAAGTACGAACAAGTATGGAAAAAACAGGGTAAGGTACCAAGTACCAATAATAACTTCGGCTGTAGATGGCCGAGCGAGGCAAACGGCTCACCGTTGGAAAGGTCTTGGGGAGACCTATCTACCCTGAAAGTTTTATGAGGCTGAGTTGAAAGACCACGGAGATATTAGGTGATGATGGTCCAATTCGGGGACCAAGTCGCAGGAAATGGCACTTGACCAAAATCACCCTTGGAAGGTGAATACCGGCTTACCGGTAAGAGATAGCGACTTGGCGTAGAATATTCATAAGTTGGGCGTGTAGAGACGCAACTTTCATTATATGGGGGCAACCCGGTCAGGGTGCTCCAAGTCGGTCGTTTGGTCGGTATATGGTTTGGGCCGACCACATGGTGTACCAAGTTGAGGTATCTTTCATGAATTATAACTCGGTCAGTTTGCCACCGAGCGACAAGTTGCGGTGTGTTTTGGAATGGTCTTGAGTGGGACTATCAAGCAAAAATACAAACAGAATATCAGCTTGTCCATGGCCGAAGCTATTAGTGAAACATATAGCAAAATGGGTCCGAAAACGAATGAAATGGGACTTGGACCAAGAATAACGGCAAGTTGGAGAAGAGATAGCAAGTTGGCGTAGAACAATTATATTTAGTGCATGGTATGACCAACAAAAAAGTATATGAGGCCAAGGTGCTGGCTGGCCTCCAAAGTGGAGATATGGGCGATACAAAGTTTGTACCCAAGTACGAACAAGTATGGAAAAAACAGGGTAAGGTACCAAGTACCATTAATAACTTCGGCTGTATATGGCCGAGCGAGGCAAACGGCTCACCGTTGGAAAGGTCTCGGGGAGACCTATCTACCCTGAAAGTTTCATGAGGCTGAGTTGAAAGACCACGGAGATATTAGGTGATGATGGTCGTATTCGGGGACCAAGTCGCAGGAAATGGCACTTGACCAAAATCCCCCTTGGAAGGTGAATACCGGCTTACCGGTAAGAGATAGCGACTTGGCGTAGAATATTCATAAGTTGGGCGTGTAGAGACGCAACTTTCATTATATGGGGCCAACCCGGTCAGGGTGCTCCAAGTCGGTCGTTTGGTCGGTTTATGGTTTGGGCCGACCACGTGGTGTACCAAGTTGAGGTACCTTTCATGAATTATAACTCGGTCAGTTTGCCACCGAGCGACAAGCTGCGGTGTGTTTTGGAATGGTCTTGAGTGGGACTATCAAGGAAAAATACAAATAGAAAATCAGCTTGTCCATGGCCGAAGCTATTAGTGAAACATATAGCAAAATGGGTCCAAAAACGAATGAAATGGGACTTGGACCAAGAATAACGGCAAGTTGGAGAAGAGATAGCAAGTTGGCGTAGAACAATTATATTTAGTGCATGGTATGACCAACAAAAAAGTATATGAGGCCAAGGTGCTGGCTGGCCTCCAAAGTGGAGATATGGGCGATCCAAAGTTTGTACCCAAGTATGGCAAAAACTGGTAGAGGTACCTTTCATGAATTACTGCTCAGGCTGTATGGCACTTAGCGGGACGCTTGGCTCTGGTATGGAATAGTCTTGAGTGGGACTATCAAGGAAAAATACGAACAAAAAATCACCATGTCCACGGACGAAGGTATTAGCGAAACTTAGAGCGAAATTGCGACCAAGTCGCTGGAAATGGCCCTTGGACCAAGTATACCGTCAAGGCGGTACGAGATAGCGAGTTGACGTGGAATATTTATAAGTTTGCCTCCACGAGACGAAAGTTTAGTTATATGGGGCCAACCCGCTCAGGGTTGTCCAAGTCGGTCATATGGCTGATCGAAATTTTCGACCAAGTACTGAGAAAACAGGGTAAGGTACCGTGTACCTCGAATAACTTTGGCTGTAGATGTCCGAGCGAGGCAAACGGCATAGCGTTGGAAAGGTCTTGAGGTGTTATAGGCACCCTGAAAGTTTGAAAAGGCTATCTGGAAAACTCGTGGAGATATTAGAGAAACATTGGGCCCAAAAGATACCAAGTCGCAGGAAATGGGCCCTCCAAGAACACCCTAAAATCCCAATTACGGCTAAGTTGCAGGCCAGCTAGCGAAGTGAAATGTTCTAGGCATAACTAGAACACGTTAATGCGCAACTTTTTGAATCAGAACTTTTTTCGATATCTGGCCCCCAAAGGGGGGATATGGGCGATCAAAGGATTTTTCCAAGTTTCGGTACTTTTTACGGTATCGCTCATAGCTCCGGCTGTATGCAAGCAAATGACAATCTAAGACATGATTTGGAAAGGTATTGAGCAGTACTAACTTACGTTAGAACACAGCGAAGCGCTATCGGTTCATGGCAAGGCCGATATAAGCAGTCAAAGATGAAAAATGTTGACAAAATGAACAAAAATTACCTTGGTACGCGAATAGCGGCCAGGGATGAAGAGGTACGAAGGTGGTGTAGAAGAATTATAATTAGGGCTTGGTACGCTCTAAAAGTTTGCCGAAGACCGCAAAGCGCTCAGACCCATAGAAAGTGGCCATTTGGGCCGAACAGTGCGTGCAAAGAGGTGAAAATGCAAAAATTGCACTTTGTGGGGCGATTTGCGGGGGGAAGGAGGGGTCGGAGGGCAAAATGTCCCTTGACCAAAAAGTCTTATCTCGTCGAGATCTACAACATTGCCGAAGACCGCAAAGCGCTAGCTCGCAATCGAAAAATCGAGAATTTGAAAATTTTCTAAGTCTTGGGCTCCCTAAGGAAAAGTTTCAAAAATCACGTTTGTCCCCAATTTTGAAGGGGAAGGAGTCGGTTCCGGGGCATGGTGTCTTCGGCAAAAAGTCTTATCTTTTTGCGTACTTTCGACTAGTTCAATAAAAATTTTTGACCCAAAATTTGTTCGGCGGACCCCTAGGTCGAAAAACCCGAAAAAAGTCGAAAAAAGTCGAAAATGTCGAAAAATGAGAAAACCTCATATTCGGACTCTACACGAGCCCCAGATATTGAAAAGTGAAATCCGCGGTCGATTTGGAACAAAAAATTGACCTAGGCAAAGTTGTATGGAGGTAGGGACCCCTGAGAAAAAAGTTTGGTCCCGAGGCTCCTTGGACCACCAAGTCCCTAGGTCGGACCAAAATCGGAAAAAATCCGACCAAAGTCGAAAGTGTCGAAAATTTTAAAAAACCCCTTTTGGGGCCCTATGGCCTCCCTAGATAATGAAAAGTGAGGTCCGCGGCCGATCCGGAAGAAAAACTTGACCTAGGCAAACTTGTATGACGGTGGGGACCCAAAAAAATTTCGATGAGTGTAGTTTAGACAGGCCGGAAAATGTATCGGTGGTCCGTATCAAGGGACGTCTTTTAGTTCCATGGGGTGGTGGTCGTCGAACAAAGTCGCCTAGGTCGACCACCAGAAAGACCAGTCGTGTTGTAATGGATGTTTTGGCCACTTTGCTAGGGAAACCTAGTAGGTCGAAGCAAATTTGGGGTTCGAGATGAGTTGGTGAAAGTTGGTCCAACCTAGGTGTGCTTGGTGGAGGTTGACCATGAAAGTAGAGCATGATAGGAATGACCATAACTTTGGTTCTAGATGTCGGATCGGTACACTTGAGGCAGTTTTGGAAAGGTGAAGGCCTGCTCTAGCTATGTTTCCTACCAAGCTGAGCGCCTACTAGTGACCCGGAGGAGGTATTAAGGGTCAAAGGCAAAAAGGGGTACCCTAAAGTGCGTGTGACCAAGAAAATGGGAAAAACGGTATCGCCTATAGCTCAGGCTGTATGGCTCGGATCGGAAAGCTTGGATATGCGTTGGAAAGGTCTTGACGAGCGCTAGCTATGTGTCCTACCAAGCGAAGCGCTAGGTGTTGAGCAAGTCGGTCATATTAGAGGGCAAAGGTGAAAAATGGTGGTTTAGAGGCGAAAATTCACCTTATGATCGAAAATAGCGGGCGAACGATAAGAGCTACGAACACGGCGTAGAACAATCATAAGTACGTTACCACAAGACCTAACTTTGGCCAATATAGAGCGAGAAGATCGGAGGTACCCATCAGGGTGATATGGCTGGTTCAAAGTTGGACCAAAACGAGACTTGAGAAATGGATTGAAACACGGTATCGCGAATAACTCAGGCTGTATGGAACGGATCGACAAGCTTAGATCAGTGTTGGAAAGGTCGAACCGAGCGCTAACTATAATCCCAAACAACCGAAGCGCTAAGTGTTGAGCAAAACTGAGTTATTAAGCGACAAAGTGGAAAAATAATACCAAAATGGCCAAAAATCACACAAGACCAAGAATACCGAGCAAGCGGTAAGAGATAGCGGGTTGACGTAGAATACTTATAAGTTTGCCTCTACGAGACCTAAAAGTCGTCCATAGAAAGCGAGAAGATCGGACCACTCTGGAAGGGTGATACGAGTGGTCAAAAATTAGCAAAAATGAAACATGGCTAAAATGGATTTGACTTGTGCACCGTATAGCTCCGGCTGTATGGCATGGATTGTTAAGCTAGGATATGTTTTGGAAAGGTAACACCCAGCGCTAGATACGACTAGAAGAAAGCAAAGCGCTAACTAGCATGATTTGGAAGTTATTAAGTGTCAAAGTCGAAAAATGTTACCAAAATTGAAACTCGAGTACATTGGGCCAAAAAGTACAAGTTGTGAAATTTGGACTTACGAGTAAAATACCGAGCAGGCGGTAAGAGATAGAGACTTGGTGTAGAACAATTATATGTTGGGCATGTTATAACCTATATTTGGCCCGAACATAGTGACGAGATCGGTGGTACCCAAAAGGGTGGTACAGGTGTTAGATGGTTTTCCCAGAGCATAAGCTCCACATGATATGGAAAACGGGAAACATCATAACTTCGGCTGTATGGCATGGAATGGAACGAACAAGGTATCGATGGAAAGAGAAAAGGTAGCGCTAACTATAATTCCTACCAAGCAAAGCGCTAGCATGTGACCGTTCGGGTGTTATTGTGAGTCAAAGTCAGAAATTGTTACCACGAGAGGCGAAAATCCGACTAAGTCCATGAATACCGGGCTGGCGGTAAGAGATACGGCTTGGCCGTAGAACATTTATAAGTTGGCCAATACAAGACCTAAGTTTCGTCCATAGACGACAAGAAGATCGAAGATACGTGAAGGTGAGATATGGGCGTCCCAAAGTGGGCCTTTGAAAAAGTGACAAACTTCCCTTATAACAGCATACACCAAATATCTCTGGCTCTATGGCACCGAATAAGAAGTTGAGGTCAGCGATAGAAAGGTGATAGTCAGCGCTAAATATCATACGAACAGAGTGAAGCGCTAAAGGGAAAGGATCTTGGTGATATAAGGTGACAAAGTCGAGAAAAGTTGCCTCAAAATCATGAAAAATGTGAAAAAATGGCTAAGTCCCGGGTGCCTTAAGGGCAGGTTGATCGAATGTACCGAGCTGGCGGTACGAGATAGAGACTTGGTGTAGAACAATTATATGTTTGGCATGGCAAGACCTACATTTGGTCAATACAAAGTGAGAAGATCAAAGAAACCCGTAAGGGTGATATTGGTGTCCAAAGGTAAAAAGCACTAAGTCTTGGGAAACTTATATGAAGAAAAAGGACCCTGATGGGTCATATAGGATGGATCGAAAAATCGGCTAAGTCCCAAAATGGGGATGTCAGAACTACACTCAAATGTTACCACACCAAGCAAGGCAAACTTATATGAAGCAAAGGACCCTGATGGGTCATATGGTATTGGTCGAAAAATCGGCTAAGTCCCAAAATGGGGATGTCAGAACTACACTCATGTGTTACCACACCAAGCAAGGCAAACTTATATGAAGCAAAGGACCCTGATGGGTCATATGGTATTTTACGACAAATCGGCTAAGTCCCAAAATGGTGATGTCAGAACTACACTAAAATGTTACCACACCAAGCAAGGCAAACTTATATGAAGGCAAGGACCCTGATGGGTCATATGGTATTTTACGAAAAATCGGCTAAGTCCCAAAATGGGGATGTCAGAACTACACTAAAAAGTTACCACACCAAGCAAGGCAAACTTATATGAAGCAAAGGACCCATATGGGTCATATGGTATTTTACGAAAAATCGGCTAAGTCCCAAAATGGGGATGTCTGAACTACACTCAAATGTTACCACACCAAGCAAGGCAAACTTATATGAAGGCACGGTTCTACTGTGTTTGCAAATGTGCGGAGTTTCCAACGTTTCTGTTCGCACGCTCGTCTGGCTCATGCGTTGTCTCGCTCACGCACGCCAGTTCTTGTGGCAAAACCCAACACAGTGTGAGAGCGAACGTTACTCTGCTGCACTCTCCTTCTCGGTTGTGCTGGCGCGATGCCGTAGCATGCTCTCTCTTTCGCTCGTTTAATGCCTCTGGAGTCCGTCCTTCAACTATCGTATTTGCTAAATCTGGGTCAATGACCGTGCGTGCCCTACTTTCGTTGCTTGAATTCGGAGAAAAAGAAACCGTTAGAATGACTTGGTTATTACATCACCTGTTCTTTCACGGCGTCGCCGTCATGACAATGGTTATAGTTACCAAGGTTCATTCGGAGCTTTTGCACCAGAATTTTTCGCAACAAATTTTTTTTTTCCCTTGACGGCTAATCGGTCGTTTGGGTCGTTGACCGATCGCGGTGTACTCTTGGCATGGCAGAATAAGGTACCAGAATGATGAATTATTGTTATGGCTGTATACAACCGAGCGCCTTGCTAGGCACAGTTTCAGAAAGGTTGTTATTATCTTTTACGGCATAAATTACAAAAACAAAATATAATCATGTTTTCTGGAGTTGCCATATGGCGCATTTTATGCGAGTACAAATAAAAACCAACCTCGCGCGTGATGATCGGCTGCATACATCATATGTTTCCAAAACTGTTTCGTTCGGGACGGGAGTAAAAATGAGTTGTACTTTTCGTTTAACTATATACCTGCCTGCCAATATTCCAATCAAAAATTAATCTTTCGTTACCTGTTTCCATGAAAAGTGCGCTAAAACTCTACCTGTGTGCAACATTTTGTACTTGCTGACACGATGGGTACAATACTAGCTCGTGTTTCACAGGCGTTTTAAATGATAAAACTTCTGCTGGAACAGCAAACCGAGACATCATCTGTTCGCTTTCAAGTTAAAGCAAAACTGGTAGCTCATGTAACAAAATGGACCGATGGTGAACAAGATCTAAGCGTTTACGGTCACAGCCCATCAAGTTAGACATATCTCGCATAGCTGTTAACCATTCCGTTTAAAAATATTAAACGAGGGCGAACTTTGTAACATTTTTGGCGTGAAAAATGAGTGAAATCGTGCATGAAGCGCGTGTGAAACGTGAAATAAAACAGCAAAATAAATCACGAGAGCCAGCGAGAGTGAATTCAACGAGTGCGAGTATCGAAGCAAGGAAAAATGAAGCCAAAGCTCAAATTGCTTGAATACGAGCGTCTTATCGTTGAAAGTCTTTTCTTTCCTTGCATTAATTTTAATTGAGTTTTATTTTCGTAGATACTTGCTCTTTTTAGATACTCGCTCAGGAAACGCATTTTGTGTTTTTAGTAAATTCTTTCGTTCGAGGATAGTTTTCAACAAAACACAAGTATGTTTATTGCAGCTTGACTATGTCAGCCGTTTTTTTATTATGGCTGATAGAACATTTACACGAATTTTACTCGACGGCAGATTTGCTAACTGCCGGGTGATGTTCACGACTATGATGATCAAATTTTTCCTGCAAAAGTTTCGGGCTAACATCAAACTCAAACGAAACCCAATATGTGAGTTAAATCGTGCATGTAATATAAGTCATCATAAACATCGAGAGCCAGCGATAGCGAAATAAATAATGCGAGTAACGAATCCAGCGAAAATGAAGCCTTTGCATAAATAACTTGAACACGAATGTTTTATATGTGATGTTTGTTTATTTGCATGCATTAAAAATAAGCTATGTCTACATTTGCATGCATTAATTTATTTTATTGCATGCATTAAATTAATTAAAGGCATGCACTAATAAAGTTAAATTAATTTTTCCTATTAAAATAGATTGAGCGAGTGGACGCTTGACGACGACGATGAATTGTCCGGTTTCCTTCGTTTAGCACCCCTGTTGCGTTGATCCAAACAGCCAAAAAGGGTTGCATCGTCCAGCGCCGTCGACTCCGCAATCGGCAAGCCGTCGAAATCACCGGTGCTGCAACTTTCCTGGTCTTCGTCCACCACTTGAGTTTTCGTTAGCACAGCCTGCATGTACCGATCCAGCTCGTCCCACTCCGCCTGCATCTGAAAAGATGAACATATATCAATATACGCCATTAGTTCGGTGATGTATCTTATCAGGGCGTCCTGGTGTTCTTTCTCGAATGCTGCTTTGCGGACTGTCGGCAGTCGGTGGAATCGCTTCCTTGCAGCCCGGTGACACCTCGCTGCGGTATATGGTGGTTTTTGTTGTCCGTACTTTGCGACGAAGTAATCAATTGTAGTGAGCGGAACGGATTGGGGCTTTCCGTTTGCCTCGTCAAACAGCCGCTTTTCTTCCTTTGTAAGCCGGTGGTTTTCCGAACGCGATGCTTCGATGATATAAGGCAGTTTCGTGGCAGGATCAGCATGCTTCCACAGCTTTTTCCGGTCGGCGCAAGTCAGATTTAAGGTGCTGTGTTGTTTTGTAAAAATATTGTAAGGTGTTATGGTGCGGTTTGCTTTCTTGTTGTATGTTGTTTTGGTTTGGTTCTGGTGGCTAGAAATAAACAAAACAAAACAAACAATACAGTCAATGAAAACAAAGGAACCTTTTGGTTGATTATTTAAGACTTACGAATATTGTTGCATTTCTTGTGGGGTTGTTTTCGGCGTCTTGCCCAAACACTCCCGGACTCCTTTCTTCTGCACGATGCAGAGCATTTCGTCCAGCGTCCGATGCATGTTTATGGTCTGCAACAACATTTTAGTAGCGCTCTTTGCTTCTTCGGCCGTACGGTTGCCGACAGCGACGCGAGCCCAGTCTATTTCCTGCAGCCGGGCATCTGCATTTAGCACGTCCTCTGCTGGCAAAATTGCTCGAAGCCCGTGGACCAAATCATTGTACTCTGATTCCGTCCACTGTTCGGCAGCTACGTTTCCGAAATTCGCTCCTTGTTCGGAGTCCGCCGATCCGAACAGATCCTCACTTGCATTCATCAGATTGGAAGCCATTTTCTTCACCAAACTTTTTATTTTTTCTGGAGAGTAACTTGTTGCGTCTGCTTTTTTTGACCGTAGAAATGAGTCTGCAAAATGGCGTCGTTTTTTGCGGCAGGTACATCGGATAAGATGGACATCTTCTGTCCTGCTTCCCAAAATGTCAGTTGAACGAAAAAGGAATTTATTATTTGACAATAGTTCACAAATAATATTTAGAACACGTTGTTTCTTTCTGCGTGAATGTGCCAATAATATTTCGATTATGTGAAAGAAACATGACTAAATTTTGAATAACGACTAGAGAGAACAATTCTTTTTAAAACTAGAATAATAAAAAAATTGGTTCATTGGTTTTCTTTATGCTTTTTGAAGAACTGAACCCGCATCTTGTAAACACGATGACATTGAAGAATATTGTCAAAAAGAAAACTTCATACGGAATACATGTTTTTCTGTTTCAACAGACTTTATTTTAATAGCCATATGCGGATATTGAAATAAAATTAATCTTTGTTGCCTTCAAATTACTTTTCCATCGATATATAATAATGCGAGATCGGTTGCAATCAACCCGTCCTATTCCCAGTCGAATGACGAAGAGCACCACATTAGGAAGGAAGGAAGGACTAAAAACAAAAACAGAAAAACCAGGATTCATTATTTTTAATGAAAATAAAACTCCACTCCGCTGGTTATTTAACTGCATTTCGCTAGTTCTACGCTCCGGTTAGCCTAAGCTTTAAAAATGACTGCCCTTGAAATGCAATTATGGTTTGAGAGTCAGGTTCAATCGGTGCACACATTTTGTTGCTGGAATTCTGAGGAAAAACACCCGTTCGTATGGCTCGCGCGTCGCCGTTAACACATTGGTTGCATTGACCTTCCAGATGAAAAAAGTTCGGTATTGGGCACATACCTGTGACTACTCGGATTCGGAGAAAAATAAACCGTTTGTTAGTCTAGGTCACGGCCAAATCACATTCTTTAACTTCATCGGTTACTCACATTGATGGTAAAAATCGCCCTTGAAAACTATTTCGGTAGTGTAGAACACCGATGAAGAGGCTATTTTGTATGGTTTATTAATAAACACGTATTCCGTCCACTTTTTTCTCTCTGTCGATGGGATGTTGTTGGACTCCGCATAACGTTTCCAAAACAGTTTCGTTTTGCGAGATGGGTTTGATGCTGCCTGGGCTACGCTCGATTTTGTGTTTTTTACGGTACTGAAAACCGGCTCAACGGGGCCAAAATCAGTGATGTCTCCCCTCATACCTGATTTTACTAAAAAACCATCGCATCTTCTCGCTCTCGACGGGATGTTGTTGGACTCCGCATAACGTTTCCAAAACTTATTTGTTTTGCGAGATTGGTTTGATACACCCTGAGCTACGCTTGATTTTGTGTTTTTTACGGTACCGAAAACCGGCTCAACGGGGTCCAAATCAGTGATGTCTCCCCTTATACCTGATTTTACTAAAAAACCATCGTATCTTCTCGCTCTCGACGGGATGTTGTTGGACTCCGCATAACGTTTCCAAAACTTATTTGTTTTGCGAGATTGGTTTGATACAGCCTGAGCTACGCTTGATTTTGTGTTTTTTACGGTACCGAAAACCGGCTCAACGGGGTCCAAATCAGTGATGTCTCCCCTCATACCTGATTTGACTAAAAAACCATCAGATCTTCTCGCTCTTGACGGGATGTGGTTGGACTCCGCATAACGTTTCCAAAACTTATTTGTTTTGCGAGATTGGTTTGATACAGCCTGAGCTTCGCAAGGTTTTGTGTTTTTTACGGTACCGAAAACCGGCTCAACGGGGCCAAAATCAGTGATGTCTCCCCTCATACCTGATTTTACTAAAAAACCATCGCATCTTCTCGCTCTCGACGGGATGTTGTTGGACTCCGCATAACGTTTCCAAAACTTATTTGTTTTGCGAGATTGGTTTGATACAGCCTGAGCTACGCTTGATTTTGTGTTTTTTACGGTACTGAAAACCGGCTCAACGGGGTCCAAATCAGTGATGTCTCCCCTCATACCTGATTTTACTAAAAAACCATCGCATCTTCTCGCTCTCGACGGGATGTTGTTGGACTCCGCATAACGTTTCCAAAACTTATTTGTTTTGCGAGATTGGTTTGATACAGCCTGAGCTACGCTTGATTTTGTGTTTTTTACGGTACTGAAAACCGGCTCAACGGGGCCAAAATCAGTGATGTCTCCCCTCATACCTGATTTTACTAAAAAACCATCGCATCTTCTCGCTCTCGACGGGATGTTGTTGGACTTCGCATAACGTTTCCAAAACATATTAGTTTTGCGAGATTGGTTTGATACAGCCTGAGCTACGCTTGATTTTGTGTTTTTTACGGTACCGAAAACCGGCTCAACGGGGTCCAAATCAGTGATGTCTCCCCTCATACCTGATTTGACTAAAAAACCATCAGATCTTCTCGCTCTTGACGGGATGTGGTTGGACTCCGCATAACGTTTCCAAAACTTATTTGTTTTGCGAGATTGGTTTGATACAGCCTGAGCTTCGCAAGGTTTTGTGTTTTTTACGGTACCGAAAACCGGCTCAACGGGGCCAAAATCAGTGATGTCTCCCCTCATACCTGATTTTACTAAAAAACCATCGCATCTTCTCGCTCTCGACGGGATGTTGTTGGACTCCGCATAACGTTTCCAAAACTTATTTGTTTTGCGAGATTGGTTTGATACAGCCTGAGCTACGCTTGATTTTGTGTTTTTTACGGTACCGAAAACCGGCTCAACGGGGTCCAAATCAGTGATGTCTCCCCTCATACCTGATTTTACTAAAAAACCATCGCATCTTCTCGCTCTCGACGGGATGTTGTTGGACTCCGCATAACGTTTCCAAAACTTATTTGTTTTGCGAGATTTTTTTGATACAGCCTGAGCTACGCTTGATTTTGTGTTTTTTACGGTACTGAAAACCGGCTCAACGGGGCCAAAATCAGTGATGTCTCCCCTCATACCTGATTTTACTAAAAAACCATCGCATCTTCTCGCTCTCGACGGGATGTTGTTGGACTTCGCATAACGTTTCCAAAACATATTTGTTTTGCGAGATTGGTTTGATACAGCCTGAGCTACGCAAGGTTTTGTGTTTTTTACGGTACCGAAAACCGGCTCAACGGGGCCAAAATCAGTGATGTCTCCCCTCATACCTGATTTTACTAAAAAACCATCGCATCTTCTCGCTCTCGACGGGATGTTGTTCGACTCCGCATAACGTTTCCAAAACTTATTTGTTTTGCGAGATTGGTTTGATACAGCCTGAGCTACGCTTGATTTTGTGTTTTTTACGGTACCGAAAACCGGCTCAACGGGGTCCAAATCAGTGATGTCTCCCCTCATACCTGATTTTACTAAAAAACCATCGCATCTTCTCGCTCTCGACGGGATGTTGTTGGACTCCGCATAACGTTTCCAAAACTTATTTGTTTTGCGAGATTGGTTTGATACAGCCTGAGCTACGCTTGATTTTGTGTTTTTTACGGTACCGAAAACCGGCTCAACGGGGTCCAAATCAGTGATGTCTCCCCTCATACCTGATTTTACTAAAAAACCATCGCATCTTCTCGCTCTCGACGGGATGTTGTTGGACTCCGCATAACGTTTCCAAAACTTATTTGTTTTGCGAGATTGGTTTGATACAGCCTGAGCTACGCAAGGTTTTGTGTTTTTTACGGTACCGAAAACCGGCTCAACGGGGCCAAAATCAGTGATGTCTCCCCTCATACCTGATTTTACTAAAAAACCATCGCATCTTCTCGCTCTCGACGGGATGTTGTTGGACTCCGCATAACGTTTCCAAAACTTATTTGTTTTGCGAGATTTTTTTGATACAGCCTGAGCTACGCTTGATTTTGTGTTTTTTACGGTACTGAAAACCGGCTCAACGGGGCCAAAATCAGTGATGTCTCCCCTCATACCTGATTTTACTAAAAAACCATCGCATCTTCTCGCTCTCGACGGGATGTTGTTCGACTCCGCATAACGTTTCCAAAACTTATTTGTTTTGCGAGATTGGTTTGATACAGCCTGAGCTACGCTTGATTTTGTGTTTTTTACGGTACCGAAAACCGGCTCAACGGGGTCCAAATCAGTGATGTCTCCCCTCATACCTGATTTTACTAAAAAACCATCGCATCTTCTCGCTCTCGACGGGATGTTGTTGGACTCCGCATAACGTTTCCAAAACTTATTTGTTTTGCGAGATTGGTTTGATACAGCCTGAGCTACGCAAGGTTTTGTGTTTTTTACGGTACCGAAAACCGGCTCAACGGGGCCAAAATCAGTGATGTCTCCCCTCATACCTGATTTTACTAAAAAACCATCGCATCTTCTCGCTCTCGACGGGATGTTGTTCGACTCCGCATAACGTTTCCAAAACTTATTTGTTTTGCGAGATTGGTTTGATACAGCCTGAGCTACGCTTGATTTTGTTGTTTTTTACGGTACCGAAAACCGGCTCAACGGGGTCCAAAATCAGTGATGTCTCCCCTCATACCTGATTTTACTAAAAAACCATCGCATCTTCTCGCTCTCGACGGGATGTTGTTGGACTCCGCATAACGTTTCCAAAACTTATTTGTTTTGCGAGATTGGTTTGATACAGCCTGAGCTACGCTTGATTTTGTGTTTTTTACGGTACCGAAAACCGGCTCAACGGGGTCCAAATCAGTGATGTCTCCCCTCATACCTGATTTTACTAAAAAACCATCGCATCTTCTCGCTCTCGACGGGATGTTGTTGGACTCCGCATAACGTTTCCAAAACTTATTTGTTTTGCGAGATTGGTTTGATACAGCCTGAGCTACGCAAGGTTTTGTGTTTTTTACGGTACCGAAAACCGGCTCAACGGGGCCAAAATCAGTGATGTCTCCCCTCATACCTGATTTTACTAAAAAACCATCGCATCTTCTCGCTCTCGACGGGATGTTGTTGGACTCCGCATAACGTTTCCAAAACTTATTTGTTTTGCGAGATTTTTTTGATACAGCCTGAGCTACGCTTGATTTTGTGTTTTTTACGGTACTGAAAACCGGCTCAACGGGGCCAAAATCAGTGATGTCTCCCCTCATACCTGATTTTACTAAAAAACCATCGCATCTTCTCGCTCTCGACGGGATGTTGTTGGACTTCGCATAACGTTTCCAAAACATATTTGTTTTGCGAGATTGGTTTGATACAGCCTGAGCTACGCAAGGTTTTGTGTTTTTTACGGTACCGAAAACCGGCTCAACGGGGCCAAAATCAGTGATGTCTCCCCTCATACCTGATTTTACTAAAAAACCATCGCATCTTCTCGCTCTCGACGGGATGTTGTTGGACTCCGCATAACGTTTCCAAAACTTATTTGTTTTGCGAGATTGGTTTGATACAGCCTGAGCTACGCTTGATTTTGTGTTTTTTACGGTACCGAAAACCGGCTCAACGGGGTCCAAATCAGTGATGTCTCCCCTCATACCTGATTTTACTAAAAAACCATCGCATCTTCTCGCTCTCGACGGGATGTTGTTGGACTCCGCATAACGTTTCCAAAACTTATTTGTTTTGCGAGATTGGTTTGATACAGCCTGAGCTACGCTTGATTTTGTGTTTTTTACGGTACCGAAAACCGGCTCAACGGGGTCCAAATCAGTGATGTCTCCCCTCATACCTGATTTTACTAAAAAGCCATCGCATCTTCTCGCTCTCGACGGGATGTTGTTGGACTCCGCATAACGTTTCCAAAACTTATTTGTTTTGCGAGATTGGTTTGATACAGCCTGAGCTACGCAAGGTTTTGTGTTTTTTACGGTACCGAAAACCGGCTCAACGGGGCCAAAATCAGTGATGTCTCCCCTCATACCTGATTTTACTAAAAAACCATCGCATCTTCACGCTCTCGACGGGATGTTGTTGGACTCCGCATAACGTTTCCAAAACTTATTTGTTTTGCGAGATTGGTTTGATACAGCCTGAGCTACGCTTGATTTTGTGTTTTTTACGGTACCGAAAACCGGCTCAACGGGGTCCAAATCAGTGATGTCTCCCCTCATACCTGATTTTACTAAAAAACCATCGCATCTTCTCGCTCTCGACGGGATGTTGTTGGACTCCGCATAACGTTTCCAAAACTTATTTGTTTTGCGAGATTGGTTTGATACAGCCTGAGCTACGCTTGATTTTGTGTTTTTTACGGTACCGAAAACCGGCTCAACGGGGCCAAAATCAGTGATGTCTCCCCTCATACCTGATTTTACTAAAAAACCATCGCATCTTCTCGCTCTCGACGGGATGTTGTTGGACTTCGCATAACGTTTCCAAAACATATTTGTTTTGCGAGATTGGTTTGATACAGCCTGAGCTACGCAAGGTTTTGTGTTTTTTACGGTACCGAAAACCGGCTCAACGGGGCCAAAATCAGTGATGTCTCCCCTCATACCTGATTTTACTAAAAAACCATCGCATCTTCTCGCTCTCGACGGGATGTTGTTGGACTCCGCATAACGTTTCCAAAACTTATTTGTTTTGCGAGATCGGTTTGATACAGCCTGAGCTACGCTTGATTTTGTGTTTTTTACGGTACTGAAAACCGGCTCAACGGGGCCAAAATCAGTGATGTCTCCCCTCATACCTGATTTTATTAAAAAACCATCGCATCTTCTCGCTCTCGACGGGATGTTGTTGGACTCCGCATAACGTTTCCAAAACTTATTTGTTTTGCGAGATTGGTTTGATACAGCCTGAGCTACGCTTGATTTTGTGTTTTTTACGGTACTGAAAACCGGCTCAACGGGGCCAAAATCAGTGATGTCTCCCCTCATACCTGATTTTACTAAAAAACCATCGCATCTTCTCGCTCTCGACGGGATGTTGTTGGACTTCGCATAACGTTTCCAAAACATATTTGTTTTGCGAGATTGGTTTGATACAGCCTGAGCTACGCAAGGTTTTGTGTTTTTTACGGTACCGAAAACCGGCTCAACGGGGCCAAAATCAGTGATGTCTCCCCTCATACCTGATTTTACTAAAAAACCATCGCATCTTCTCGCTCTCGACGGGATGTTGTTGGACTCCGCATAACGTTTCCAAAACTTATTTGTTTTGCGAGATCGGTTTGATACAGCCTGAGCTACGCTTGATTTTGTGTTTTTTACGGTACTGAAAACCGGCTCAACGGGGCCAAAATCAGTGATGTCTCCCCTCATACCTGATTTTATTAAAAAACCATCGCATCTTCTCGCTCTCGACGGGATGTTGTTGGACTCCGCATAACGTTTCCAAAACTTATTTGTTTTGCGAGATTGGTTTGATACAGCCTGAGCTACGCTTGATTTTGTGTTTTTTACGGTACTGAAAACCGGCTCAACGGGGCCAAAATCAGTGATGTCTCCCCTCATACCTGATTTTACTTAAAAACCATCGCACCTTCTCGCTCTCGACGGGATGTTGTTGGACTCCGCATAACGTTTCCAAAACTTATTTGTTTTGCGAGATTGGTTTGATACAGCCTGAGCTACGCTTGATTTTGTGTTTTTTACGGTACTGAAAACCGGCTCAACGGGGCCAAAATCAGTGATGTCTCCCCTCATACCTGATTTTACTAAAAAACCATCGCACCTTCTCGCTCTCGACGGGATGTTGTTGGACTCCGCATAACGTTTCCAAAACTTATTTGTTTTGCGAGATTTTTTTGATACAGCCTGAGCTACGCTTGATTTTGTGTTTTTTACGGTACTGAAAACCGGCTCAACGGGGCCAAAATCAGTGATGTCTCCCGTCATACCTGATTTTACTAAAAAAACCATCGCATCTTCTCGCTCTCGACGGGATGTTGTTGGACTCCGCATAACGTTTCCAAAACTTATTTGTTTTGCGAGATTGGTTTGATACAGCCTGAGCTACGCAAGGTTTTGTGTTTTTTACGGTACCGAAAACCGGCTCAACGGGGTCCAAATCAGTGATGTCTCCCCTCATACCTGATTTTACTAAAAAACCATCGGATCTTCTCGCTCTCGACGGTATGTGGTTGGACTCCGCATAACGTTTCCAAAACTTATTTGTTTTGCGAGATTGGTTTGATACAGCCTGAGCTACGCAAGGTTTTGTGTTTTTTACGGTACCGAAAACCGGCTCAACGGGGCCAAAATCAGTGATGTCTCCCCTCATACCTGATTTTACTAAAAAACCATCGCATCTTCTCGCTCTCGACGGGATGTTGTTGGACTCTGCATAACGTTTCCAAAACTTATTAGTTTTGCGAGATTGGTTTGATACAGCCTGAGCTACGCTTGATTTTGTGTTTTTTACGGTACCGAAAACCGGCTCAACGGGGCCAAAATCAGTGATGTCTCCCCTCATACCTGATTTTACTAAAAAACCATCGCATCTTCTCGCTCTCGACGGGATGTTGTTGGACTCCGCATAACGTTTCCAAAACTTATTTGTTTTGCGAGATTGGTTTGATACAGCCTGAGCTACGCTTGATTTTGTGTTTTTTACGGTACCGAAAACCGGCTCAACGGGGCCAAAATCAGTGATGTCTCCCCTCATACCTGATTTTACTAAAAAACCATCGCATCTTCTCGCTCTCGACGGGATGTTGTTGGACTTCGCATAACGTTTCCAAAACTTATTTGTTTTGCGAGATTGGTTTGATACAGCCTGAGCTACGCAAGGTTTTGTGTTTTTTACGGTACCGAAAACCGGCTCAACGGGGCCAAAATCAGTGATGTCTCCCCTCATACCTGATTTTACTAAAAAACCATCGCATCTTCTCGCTCTCGACGGGATGTTGTTGGACTCCGCATAACGTTTCCAAAACTTATTTGTTTTGCGAGATCGGTTTGATACAGCCTGAGCTACGCTTGATTTTGTGTTTTTTACGGTACTGAAAACCGGCTCAACGGGGTCCAAATCAGTGATGTCTCCCCTCATACCTGATTTTACTAAAAAACCATCGCATCTTCTCGCTCTCGACGGGATGTTGTTGGACTCCGCATAACGTTTCCAAAACTTATTTGTTTTGCGAGATCGGTTTGATACAGCCTGAGCTACGCTTGATTTTGTGTTTTTTACGGTACTGAAAACCGGCTCAACGGGGCCAAAATCAGTGATGTCTCCCGTCATACCTGATTTTACTAAAAAAACCATCGCATCTTCTCGCTCTCGACGGGATGTTGTTGGACTCCGCATAACGTTTCCAAAACTTATTTGTTTTGCGAGATTGGTTTGATACAGCCTGAGCTACGCTTGATTTTGTGTTTTTTACGGTACCGAAAACCGGCTCAACGGGGTCCAAATCAGTGATGTCTCCCCTCATACCTGATTTGACTAAAAAACCATCAGATCTTCTCGCTCTTGACGGGATGTGGTTGGACTCCGCATAACGTTTCCAAAACTTATTTGTTTTGCGAGATTGGTTTGATACAGCCTGAGCTTCGCAAGGTTTTGTGTTTTTTACGGTACCGAAAACCGGCTCAACGGGGCCAAAATCAGTGATGTCTCCCCTCATACCTGATTTTACTAAAAAACCATCGCATCTTCTCGCTCTCGACGGGATGTTGTTGGACTCCGCATAACGTTTCCAAAACTTATTTGTTTTGCGAGATTGGTTTGATACAGCCTGAGCTACGCTTGATTTTGTGTTTTTTACGGTACTGAAAACCGGCTCAACGGGGTCCAAATCAGTGATGTCTCCCCTCATACCTGATTTTACTAAAAAACCATCGCATCTTCTCGCTCTCGACGGGATGTTGTTGGACTCCGCATAACGTTTCCAAAACTTATTTGTTTTGCGAGATTGGTTTGATACAGCCTGAGCTACGCTTGATTTTGTGTTTTTTACGGTACTGAAAACCGGCTCAACGGGGCCAAAATCAGTGATGTCTCCCCTCATACCTGATTTTACTAAAAAACCATCGCATCTTCTCGCTCTCGACGGGATGTTGTTGGACTCCGCATAACGTTTCCAAAACTTATTTGTTTTGCGAGATTTTTTTGATACAGCCTGAGCTACGCTTGATTTTGTGTTTTTTACGGTACTGAAAACCGGCTCAACGGGGCCAAAATCAGTGATGTCTCCCCTCATACCTGATTTTACTAAAAAACCATCGCATCTTCTCGCTCTCGACGGGATGTTGTTGGACTTCGCATAACGTTTCCAAAACATATTTGTTTTGCGAGATTGGTTTGATACAGCCTGAGCTACGCAAGGTTTTGTGTTTTTTACGGTACCGAAAACCGGCTCAACGGGGCCAAAATCAGTGATGTCTCCCCTCATACCTGATTTTACTAAAAAACCATCGCATCTTCTCGCTCTCGACGGGATGTTGTTGGACTCCGCATAACGTTTCCAAAACTTATTTGTTTTGCGAGATTGGTTTGATACAGCCTGAGCTACGCTTGATTTTGTGTTTTTTACGGTACCGAAAACCGGCTCAACGGGGTCCAAATCAGTGATGTCTCCCCTCATACCTGATTTTACTAAAAAACCATCGCATCTTCTCGCTCTCGACGGGATGTTGTTGGACTCCGCATAACGTTTCCAAAACTTATTTGTTTTGCGAGATTGGTTTGATACAGCCTGAGCTACGCTTGATTTTGTGTTTTTTACGGTACCGAAAACCGGCTCAACGGGGTCCAAATCAGTGATGTCTCCCCTCATACCTGATTTTACTAAAAAACCATCGCATCTTCTCGCTCTCGACGGGATGTTGTTGGACTCCGCATAACGTTTCCAAAACTTATTTGTTTTGCGAGATTGGTTTGATACAGCCTGAGCTACGCAAGGTTTTGTGTTTTTTACGGTACCGAAAACCGGCTCAACGGGGCCAAAATCAGTGATGTCTCCCCTCATACCTGATTTTACTAAAAAACCATCGCATCTTCTCGCTCTCGACGGGATGTTGTTGGACTCCGCATAACGTTTCCAAAACTTATTTGTTTTGCGAGATTTTTTTGATACAGCCTGAGCTACGCTTGATTTTGTGTTTTTTACGGTACTGAAAACCGGCTCAACGGGGCCAAAATCAGTGATGTCTCCCCTCATACCTGATTTTACTAAAAAACCATCGCATCTTCTCGCTCTCGACGGGATGTTGTTGGACTTCGCATAACGTTTCCAAAACATATTTGTTTTGCGAGATTGGTTTGATACAGCCTGAGCTACGCAAGGTTTTGTGTTTTTTACGGTACCGAAAACCGGCTCAACGGGGCCAAAATCAGTGATGTCTCCCCTCATACCTGATTTTACTAAAAAACCATCGCATCTTCTCGCTCTCGACGGGATGTTGTTGGACTCCGCATAACGTTTCCAAAACTTATTTGTTTTGCGAGATTGGTTTGATACAGCCTGAGCTACGCTTGATTTTGTGTTTTTTACGGTACCGAAAACCGGCTCAACGGGGTCCAAATCAGTGATGTCTCCCCTCATACCTGATTTTACTAAAAAACCATCGCATCTTCTCGCTCTCGACGGGATGTTGTTGGACTCCGCATAACGTTTCCAAAACTTATTTGTTTTGCGAGATTGGTTTGATACAGCCTGAGCTACGCAAGGTTTTGTGTTTTTTACGGTACCGAAAACCGGCTCAACGGGGCCAAAATCAGTGATGTCTCCCCTCATACCTGATTTTACTAAAAAACCATCGCATCTTCTCGCTCTCGACGGGATGTTGTTGGACTCCGCATAACGTTTCCAAAACATATTTGTTTTGCGAGATTTTTTTGATACAGCCTGAGCTACGCTTGATTTTGTGTTTTTTACGGTACTGAAAACCGGCTCAACGGGGCCAAAATCAGTGATGTCTCCCCTCATACCTGATTTTACTAAAAAACCATCGCATCTTCTCGCTCTCGACGGGATGTTGTTGGACTTCGCATAACGTTTCCAAAACATATTTGTTTTGCGAGATTGGTTTGATACAGCCTGAGCTACGCAAGGTTTTGTGTTTTTTACGGTACCGAAAACCGGCTCAACGGGGCCAAAATCAGTGATGTCTCCCCTCATACCTGATTTTACTAAAAAACCATCGCATCTTCTCGCTCTCGACGGGATGTTGTTGGACTCCGCATAACGTTTCCAAAACTTATTTGTTTTGCGAGATTGGTTTGATACAGCCTGAGCTACGCTTGATTTTGTGTTTTTTACGGTACCGAAAACCGGCTCAACGGGGTCCAAATCAGTGATGTCTCCCCTCATACCTGATTTTACTAAAAAACCATCGCATCTTCTCGCTCTCGACGGGATGTTGTTGGACTCCGCATAACGTTTCCAAAACTTATTTGTTTTGCGAGATTGGTTTGATACAGCCTGAGCTACGCTTGATTTTGTGTTTTTTACGGTACCGAAAACCGGCTCAACGGGGTCCAAATCAGTGATGTCTCCCCTCATACCTGATTTTACTAAAAAACCATCGCATCTTCTCGCTCTCGACGGGATGTTGTTGGACTCCGCATAACGTTTCCAAAACTTATTTGTTTTGCGAGATTGGTTTGATACAGCCTGAGCTACGCTTGATTTTGTGTTTTTTACGGTACCGAAAACCGGCTCAACGGGGTCCAAATCAGTGATGTCTCCCCTCATACCTGATTTTACTAAAAAACCATCGCATCTTCTCGCTCTCGACGGGATGTTGTTGGACTCCGCATAACGTTTCCAAAACTTATTTGTTTTGCGAGATTGGTTTGATACAGCCTGAGCTACGCTTGATTTTGTGTTTTTTACGGTACTGAAAACCGGCTCAACGGGGCCAAAATCAGTGATGTCTCCCCTCATACCTGATTTTACTAAAAAACCATCGCACCTTCTCGCTCTCGACGGGATGTTGTTGGACTCCGCATAACGTTTCCAAAACTTATTTGTTTTGCGAGATTTTTTTGATACAGCCTGAGCTACGCTTGATTTTGTGTTTTTTACGGTACTGAAAACCGGCTCAACGGGGCCAAAATCAGTGATGTCTCCCGTCATACCTGATTTTACTAAAAAAACCATCGCATCTTCTCGCTCTCGACGGGATGTTGTTGGACTCCGCATAACGTTTCCAAAACTTATTTGTTTTGCGAGATTGGTTTGATACAGCCTGAGCTACGCAAGGTTTTGTGTTTTTTACGGTACCGAAGACCGGCTCAACGGGGTCCAAATCAGTGATGTCTCCCCTCATACCTGATTTTACTAAAAAACCATCGTATCTTCTCGCTCTCGACGGTATGTGGTTGGACTCCGCATAACGTTTCCAAAACTTATTTGTTTTGCGAGATTGGTTTGATACAGCCTGAGCTACGCAAGGTTTTGTGTTTTTTACGGTACCGAAAACCGGCTCAACGGGGCCAAAATCAGTGATGTCTCCCCTCATACCTGATTTTACTAAAAAACCATCGCATCTTCTCGCTCTCGACGGGATGTTGTTGGACTCTGCATAACGTTTCCAAAACTTATTAGTTTTGCGAGATTGGTTTGATACAGCCTGAGCTACGCTTGATTTTGTGTTTTTTACGGTACCGAAAACCGGCTCAACGGGGCCAAAATCAGTGATGTCTCCCCTCATACCTGATTTTACTAAAAAACCATCGCATCTTCTCGCTCTCGACGGGATGTTGTTGGACTCCGCATAACGTTTCCAAAACTTATTTGTTTTGCGAGATTGGTTTGATACAGCCTGAGCTACGCTTGATTTTGTGTTTTTTACGGTACCGAAAACCGGCTCAACGGGGCCAAAATCAGTGATGTCTCCCCTCATACCTGATTTTACTAAAAAACCATCGCATCTTCTCGCTCTCGACGGGATGTTGTTGGACTTCGCATAACGTTTCCAAAACATATTTGTTTTGCGAGATTGGTTTGATACAGCCTGAGCTACGCAAGGTTTTGTGTTTTTTACGGTACCGAAAACCGGCTCAACGGGGCCAAAATCAGTGATGTCTCCCCTCATACCTGATTTTACTAAAAAACCATCGCATCTTCTCGCTCTCGACGGGATGTTGTTGGACTCCGCATAACGTTTCCAAAACTTATTTGTTTTGCGAGATCGGTTTGATACAGCCTGAGCTACGCTTGATTTTGTGTTTTTTACGGTACTGAAAACCGGCTCAACGGGGCCAAAATCAGTGATGTCTCCCGTCATACCTGATTTTACTAAAAAAACCATCGCATCTTCTCGCTCTCGACGGGATGTTGTTGGACTCCGCATAACGTTTCCAAAACTTATTTGTTTTGCGAGATTGGTTTGATACAGCCTGAGCTACGCTTGATTTTGTGTTTTTTACGGTACCGAAAACCGGCTCAACGGGGTCCAAATCAGTGATGTCTCCCCTCATACCTGATTTGACTAAAAAACCATCAGATCTTCTCGCTCTTGACGGGATGTGGTTGGACTCCGCATAACGTTTCCAAAACTTATTTGTTTTGCGAGATTGGTTTGATACAGCCTGAGCTTCGCAAGGTTTTGTGTTTTTTACGGTACCGAAAACCGGCTCAACGGGGCCAAAATCAGTGATGTCTCCCCTCATACCTGATTTTACTAAAAAACCATCGCATCTTCTCGCTCTCGACGGGATGTTGTTGGACTCCGCATAACGTTTCCAAAACTTATTTGTTTTGCGAGATTGGTTTGATACAGCCTGAGCTACGCTTGATTTTGTGTTTTTTACGGTACTGAAAACCGGCTCAACGGGGTCCAAATCAGTGATGTCTCCCCTCATACCTGATTTTACTAAAAAACCATCGCATCTTCTCGCTCTCGACGGGATGTTGTTGGACTCCGCATAACGTTTCCAAAACTTATTTGTTTTGCGAGATTGGTTTGATACAGCCTGAGCTACGCTTGATTTTGTGTTTTTTACGGTACTGAAAACCGGCTCAACGGGGCCAAAATCAGTGATGTCTCCCCTCATACCTGATTTTACTAAAAAACCATCGCATCTTCTCGCTCTCGACGGGATGTTGTTGGACTCCGCATAACGTTTCCAAAACTTATTTGTTTTGCGAGATTTTTTTGATACAGCCTGAGCTACGCTTGATTTTGTGTTTTTTACGGTACTGAAAACCGGCTCAACGGGGCCAAAATCAGTGATGTCTCCCCTCATACCTGATTTTACTAAAAAACCATCGCATCTTCTCGCTCTCGACGGGATGTTGTTGGACTTCGCATAACGTTTCCAAAACATATTTGTTTTGCGAGATTGGTTTGATACAGCCTGAGCTACGCAAGGTTTTGTGTTTTTTACGGTACCGAAAACCGGCTCAACGGGGCCAAAATCAGTGATGTCTCCCCTCATACCTGATTTTACTAAAAAACCATCGCATCTTCTCGCTCTCGACGGGATGTTGTTGGACTCCGCATAACGTTTCCAAAACTTATTTGTTTTGCGAGATTGGTTTGATACAGCCTGAGCTACGCTTGATTTTGTGTTTTTTACGGTACCGAAAACCGGCTCAACGGGGTCCAAATCAGTGATGTCTCCCCTCATACCTGATTTTACTAAAAAACCATCGCATCTTCTCGCTCTCGACGGGATGTTGTTGGACTCCGCATAACGTTTCCAAAACTTATTTGTTTTGCGAGATTGGTTTGATACAGCCTGAGCTACGCTTGATTTTGTGTTTTTTACGGTACCGAAAACCGGCTCAACGGGGTCCAAATCAGTGATGTCTCCCCTCATACCTGATTTTACTAAAAAACCATCGCATCTTCTCGCTCTCGACGGGATGTTGTTGGACTCCGCATAACGTTTCCAAAACTTATTTGTTTTGCGAGATTGGTTTGATACAGCCTGAGCTACGCAAGGTTTTGTGTTTTTTACGGTACCGAAAACCGGCTCAACGGGGCCAAAATCAGTGATGTCTCCCCTCATACCTGATTTTACTAAAAAACCATCGCATCTTCTCGCTCTCGACGGGATGTTGTTGGACTCCGCATAACGTTTCCAAAACTTATTTGTTTTGCGAGATTTTTTTGATACAGCCTGAGCTACGCTTGATTTTGTGTTTTTTACGGTACTGAAAACCGGCTCAACGGGGCCAAAATCAGTGATGTCTCCCCTCATACCTGATTTTACTAAAAAACCATCGCATCTTCTCGCTCTCGACGGGATGTTGTTGGACTTCGCATAACGTTTCCAAAACATATTTGTTTTGCGAGATTGGTTTGATACAGCCTGAGCTACGCAAGGTTTTGTGTTTTTTACGGTACCGAAAACCGGCTCAACGGGGCCAAAATCAGTGATGTCTCCCCTCATACCTGATTTTACTAAAAAACCATCGCATCTTCTCGCTCTCGACGGGATGTTGTTGGACTCCGCATAACGTTTCCAAAACTTATTTGTTTTGCGAGATTGGTTTGATACAGCCTGAGCTACGCTTGATTTTGTGTTTTTTACGGTACCGAAAACCGGCTCAACGGGGTCCAAATCAGTGATGTCTCCCCTCATACCTGATTTTACTAAAAAACCATCGCATCTTCTCGCTCTCGACGGGATGTTGTTGGACTCCGCATAACGTTTCCAAAACTTATTTGTTTTGCGAGATTGGTTTGATACAGCCTGAGCTACGCTTGATTTTGTGTTTTTTACGGTACCGAAAACCGGCTCAACGGGGCCAAAATCAGTGATGTCTCCCCTCATACCTGATTTTACTAAAAAACCATCGCATCTTCTCGCTCTCGACGGGATGTTGTTGGACTCCGCATAACGTTTCCAAAACTTATTTGTTTTGCGAGATTGGTTTGATACAGCCTGAGCTACGCTTGATTTTGTGTTTTACACGGTACCGAAAACCGGCTCAACGGGGCCAAAATCAGTGATGTCTCCCCTCATACCTGATTTTACTAAAAAACCATCGCAGCTTCTCGCTCTCGACGGGATGTTGTTGGACTCCGCATAACGTTTCCAAAACTTATTTGTTTTGCGAGATTGGTTTGATACAGCCTGAGCTACGCTTGATTTTGTGTTTTTTACGGTACCGAAAACCGGCTCAACGGGGCCAAAATCAGTGATGTTTCCCCTAGCTCAAGATTTTACTAAAAATACCATCGCATCTTCTCGCTCTCGACGGGATGTTGTTGGACTCCGCATAACGTTTCCAAAACTTATTTGTTTTGCGAGATTGGTTTGATACAGCCTGAGCTACGCTTTTTTTGTGTTCCATGCTATGCTTTGCTGGGTTTAGGAGATGCAGCTTATCATGCACGAAGTGTTTTTTTTTTTTGAAACGAGGATTCAATCTCCAAAATAAATATCGACTGCAAGCGAAATTGAAATAAAAGAGTGCGAGCAGCAAAATGGGGAAAACGTAGCCATAACTCAAATAAATTGAACACGAGTGATATAGTTTTAACAATTGTTTATTTGCATGCATTTATTTTAAATGAAAAAGCTACATCTACATTTGCATGCACTTATTCATTATATGGCATGCATTACTTTAAATTGAACGTGGTTAGTCATTTTTGCATGCATTAAATTATTTGAAGGCATGCATTAATAATAGTTAAATTAATTTTTCATATTAAAATAGTGTGAGCGCGTGGACGCTCGACGACGACGATGAGTTGTTCGGTTTTCTACGTTTAGCACGGCTGTTGTGCTGATCCACATGATGGCCAAAAAGGGATGCATCGTCCAGCGCCGTCGACTCCGCAATCGGCAAGTCGTGGAAATCATCGTCGCTGCATCTGGCCTGGTCTTCGTCCACCACTTGAGTTTTCGGTAGCACAGCCTGCATGTACCGATCCAGCTCCTCCCACTCCGCCTGCCTCTGAAAAGATGAACATGTATCAATATACGCCATATGTTCGGTGATGTATCTTATCAGGGCGTCCTGGTGTTCTTTCTCGAATGCTGCTTTGCGGACTGTTGGCAGTCGGTGGAATCGCTTCCTTGCAGCCCGGTGACACCTCGCTGCTGTATATGGTGGTTTATGTTGGCCGTACTTTGCGACGAAGTAATCAATTGTAGTGAGTGGAACGGATTGGGGCTTTCCGTTTGCCTCGTCAAACAGCCGCTTTTCTTCCTTTGTAAGCCGGTGGTTTTCCGAACGCGATGCTTCGATGATATAAGGCAGTTTCGTGGTAGGATCAGCATGCTTCCACAGCTTTTTCCGGTCGGCGCAAGTCAGATTTAAGGTGCTGTGTTGTTTTGTAAAAATATTGTAAGGTGTTATGGTGCGGTTTGCTATCTTGTTGTATGTTGTTTTGGTTTGGTTCTGGTAGCTAGAAATAATCAAAACAAAACAAACAATACAAGCAATGAAAACCAAGGCACCTTTTGGTTGATTATTTAAGACTTACGAATATTGTTGCATTTTTGGTTGTGTAGTTTTCGGCGTCTCGCCCAAACACTCCCGGACTCCTTTCTTCTGCACGATGCAGAGCATTTCGTCCAGCGTCCGATACGCGTCGACTCTCTGCAACAACATTTTTGTCGCCTTCTTTGCTTCTTCGGGCGTATGGTTGCCTACAGCGACGCGAGTCCAATTTATTTGCTGAATCCGGTCGTCTGCTTTCTTCTCGTCCTCCGCTGGCAAAATTGCTCGAAGCTGGTGGACCAAATCATCGTACTCGGCTACCGTCCACTGTTCGGCAGGAACGTTACCGATATTCGCACATTGTTCGGTCTCCGCCGATGCGAACATATCCTCAGTAGCGTTTATCCAACTCGAGGCCATTTTCTGCACGAAACTTTTTATTTTTTCTGTAGTAAATTGGTTGAGTCTGCTTCTTTCGTCCGTAGGAAGGCGTCTGTAAAATGGCGTCGTTTTTTTCGGCAGGTACATTGAGTCGATTCTCTGTCCTGCTTCCCGAAATGTCAGTTGAACGAAAAGGAGTTATTAATTTTTCAATAGCTCACAAACAAAATCAAGAAAACGTTGTTTCTTTCAGCGTAAATGTTCCAGTATTGTTGCGGTCATGTGGAAGAATCATCATTAAATTAAATATAACGGCCAGAGTGAGCAACTTATTTCAAAACAAGAATAATTTAAAATTTGTTCGTTGGTTTTCATTATTCTCGTTGGAGAACTGAACCCACAATTTGTAAACACGACGAAATGGAAGACAATTGTCAAAAAGTCAACTTCATACGGAATAATTATTTGTTTCTGCTGTAACAGATTTTTTTTTAATTTACGTCTGCGCATATATAATAAAAATGAAGCTTTTGGTCTCTAAAATACCATTCCAAAAATATATAATAATACGAGATCGGGTTCTTACAACCAGACTTATTTCCGGTTTTGTGGTTTTTCCGATATCAGCAGTGATGACCAGTACCATGGTGAACCTACGATGAACCGCAATCTTAAAAATATGTTCTTTCAACATTTATCTTTCTCCTGCTTTCTTCGAAATACGTCCTATGATAACGAATTAATAATTTTTCAATTAATAAAAAACAATGTTCTGTTTCTAGCAAAAAAACAAGAAATGAAATTATTTTATTCGCTGCTCATCGAAGACCTACTTGAAGAACTGAACACGTATTTTGTAAACATGGTTTCATTGAAACCACCTTCATACGTTGTTGAAATAATGGTTCGTTTCTGCTACAAAATACTTTTTTTAATCTGCATCCGACCATATCGAAATAAAAAAAGTTTTCTTGGTCCGCAATTTACCATTCCAAAAATATATAACAATGCGAGATCGGTTGCAAACAACACAACTTATTCCCGGATTCGCTTATTTGACAAAATACAGCTCACCGGAATCACCTTCGGTAAAGTTTACCCGTAGAAATGTGTTCTTTAATTATACATCTTCATTCTATTTGTTTGTCGTCAGTGCTCAAACTCGAGATAAATATGTTTTAATTTTTCAATAAGAAAGTACTATTTCAAGCATGAAAACATAAAAAAAAATCATTTTTTTATTGATATTCGACCTCCTACTTGAAGAACTTAACCCGTATTTTGTAAACATGGTTTCATTGAAACCACCTTCATACGTTGTTGAATAAATGGTTCGTTTGTGCTACAAAAGACTTTTTTTAATCTGCATCTGACCATATCGAAATGAAAAAAGTTTTCTTGGTCCGCAATTTACCATTCCAAAAATATATAATAATGTGAGATCGGTTGCAAACAACACAACTTATTCCCGCATTTGCTTATTTGACAATATACAGCTCACCGGAATCACCTTCGGTAAAGTTTACCCGTAGAAATGTGTTCTTTAAATATACATCTTCAGCCTATTTGCTTGTCGTCAGTGCTCGAACTCGAGATAATTATGTTTTAATTTTTCAAAAACAAAGTACTGTTTCAAGCATTAAAACATGAAATTAAATTATTGTTTTTATTGAGCTATGACCACCTACTTGAAGAACTGAACCCGCATTTTGTAAACATGGTTTCATTGAAACCACCTTCATACGTTGTTGAAATAATGGTTCGTTTCTGCTACAAAAGACTTTTTTTAATCTTCATCTGACCATATCGAAATGAAATAAGTTTTCTCGGTCTTCAATTTACCATTCCAAAAATATATAATAATGCGAGATCGGTTGCAAACAACACAACTTATTCCCGTATTGGCTTATTTGACAATATACAGCTCACCGGAATCACCTTCGGTAAAGTTTACCCGCAGAAATGTGTTCTTTAATTATAAATCTTCATCCTATTTGCTTGTCGTCAGTGTTCGGACTTGAGATAATTATGTTTTAATTTTTCAAAAACAAAGTACTATTTCTAGCATTAAAACATGAAATTAAATTATTGTTTTTATTGAGCTATGACCACCTACTTGAAGAACTGAACCCGCATTTTGTAAACATGGTTTCATTGAAACCACCTTCATACGTTGTTGAAATAATGGTTCGTTTCTGCTACAAAAGACTTTTTTTAATCTTCATCTGACCATATCGAAATGAAATAAGTTTTCTCGGTCTTCAATTTACCATTCCAAAAATATATTATAATGCGAGATCGGTTGCAAACAACACAACTTATTCCCGTATTGGCTTATTTGACAATATACAGCTCACCGGAATCACCTTCGGTAAAGTTTACCCGCAAAAATGTGTTCTTGAATTATAAATCTTCATCCTATTTGCTTGTCGTCAGTGTTCGGACTTGAGATAATTATGTTTTAATTTTTCAAAAACAAAGTACTATTTCTAGCATTAAAACATGAAATTAAATTATTTTTTTTATTCATCTACGACCACCTACTTGAAGAACTGAACCCGCATTTTGTAAACATGCTGACGAAGAAGACAATTGCCAAAGAGGACACTTCATACGGTAATTAATTTTGTATTTGTTTCTGCGCTTAAAACATATTTTTAATCAGCATCTGACCAAATCGAAATTAAATTTATCTTCTTCATCTCTATTTGACCTATCCAAAAATATATCATCATACGGGACTGGTTGCGAAAAACTCGACATATTCCCGGTTTTGTTTATTTGACGATATAAGCGGCTTTGACCGGGAAGACCTTCAATGAAGTGTATCGGTAGAAATGTTTTCTTTCAGCTTTCATGTTCGTTAGCAAAATGAATAACGCGACAACCCGAAATAACTGTGTTTGCATATAATTTCCGTTCAATCTGAATTTATTATTATCCCCAAAAAGAAATCACACGCATTGTCAATGCGACACATCCGATTTATGATTGTCAAATAAAATCAGAGCACACCTCTTCCTCTTCACTCGTTGGGGAATTGTAAGTTTGTCAATTTCCTAAGCAGGTGCAGATTGTTATGACGACATTAAAATACAGTGAAAAATAAATGCAACTTTGTTTTGATTAAAGCTTCTCATTACTTTACATAAAAAACAGATTGCCAGCCATGTCGGGAAATCGAAGTTCCCGCGGTCGACAGAAGCTTCCCACAACGGCGAGGAAATGCTTGATTTCACCGAATCAGCGTTCGGCAGCCAGGGGCGTAGCACCAGCAGCGCCGGCAGCAAACCCGGTTGATTTCCGAGCACCGGTCACAGCTTGTACCAGCAAACCTAAAGATGACTTAAGTACGAAACTTTTGGAGCTAGATAACACGTTGCTGAACGCGGTCGATTTGGCCAGCATCGAGAAAAAAGTCAAAGGTTCGAAGCCGCGTACCTCATGGGGCGGCGCAGCCGATCAACCGATCACACCGTTTCGAAAACGTTCCAAATCAGTTGGAGGTAGGTGAACGATTTATACGAGTGACAACAACCACCACGGAATGCTATCTCCCTCCAGTGTTTTGACCGTAATGCTTCCATCAATTATAATTGCATAATTTTCCGGCAAACTTATTGAATAGGAAGCCGATTTTTCTCATTGGTCTGCTTGTATTTCCCGTTAAAAGAAGTGTGATGGTATAAATATGCTTTTAAAGAAAGGTCATTTAGCCATATGACCAACTTCTTGCCATCTTACCAAAATTCTTCCGAATAATTATAGTTGCGTTTTTGTACGGCAATCTTATTAAAATTCTACGAGAAGACGCTATTTCTTATTGGTCTGCTCATATTTTCCGTTGAAAGTTGAATGTGCATTCAAAGATTGGTCATTCAGTCATATGACCGACTTCCTGTAGTCTTTGCATAATGCTTCCATAAAATGAAAGTTGCGTGTTTTAACGTTATACTTCGGAATTATCTAAAGAAAGACGCAAATACGTATCGGATATGATTTATTTCGTGCCTAATAATAAAGCAGTTCTTTAAAAAAAGAATAAAGGATTGATGATTATTTTAAATCATCTTTACTAAAGCACGCCACGCGTACTGATGGGTCTCAAACGTACCCGTATCTCTGGAAACATGTCGAAAACCGGTCGTCCTTTACGTTTAACCTTATACCTGACCACCAATATTCCAATTAAAATATTTTTCGTTTGTACCCGTTGCCATGAATCATGCAGAAATACATACCTGCGAACCATTTTTGTTACTCACCTTGACTGCACCTTTTTTTTCTTACCTAAATTCTTCCGTTTGAGGATTTTTTCCAACAAAATGCTAGTATCTTAAATTTGGGTCTAATGTTTAAGCTGCTTTTTTTTTTAATTTTTTTTGGAAAACTAACCCAAAACATTAACATCTTTGTTAGCAAAAATACTGCTGGCTCGCGTGCGCATAGGACAACGTGGTGGACGTTAGAAAATGTCTAAAACTCACCATTGAAAAGGACACAGTTGTGTATTTTTCAAATCGCAAGCCTCCACCACCACCCACAGTGCTACTTCAACCCCGCAAAGTTCGATCCAGATCGGTTCAGTCCGCAAAATTACGATAAAATTTACCCTTGCACGTTTCATCCTTTTGAATCCGACCCAGTATTCGTATTGAAAACCGCTGCGTCCTCATGGAGGTTAAAATGATCTTCTACAATATGCTGATGGAGTTTATGTTCGAGAAAACTACCATTATATCGGTTCAATTGCAACTGGCACACATTTATTTCAGAACGTCATGCGATAAGGAAATGTACGTTGAATTTCGACCAAAAAATTAAAAAATATACCGAAAAAAATCAACTGCCTCGTTCTGACTTTACATTCTTTTATTTGATAGAATTGAGAAAACATCAAATCGAAATTTTTGACCAGAAAATGCAAAGAAAAAGTCTTTCTAGTAAAAAATAGTTAATTCATCTCAAGAAAACATGAAGCAACACACTTAATTCAACAACAAGAGATCTCGTTTGCTTCCGTTTTGGCAATAAGTAATAAGTTCAGCCTTCGTTATGTCCATTTTATCTTCTTACAGCTAACTGATGCGAGTTGGTGAGTGGCTATATGGTATTCCTTACCACCACAATGATCAGCAAAACAAGTTCAACGATTCATCTGCGAGAGATACTCTTCGGCCTGTTCGCGTAGGACATCAACTTGTTCCATAAGTTTCGCCTAAAAGTAACAACAAGTTGTAATGTAGTAATGGAAAAATGTGGAATCAGCCTCAACTGCATGCATGCATTACCTTCGCGCTCAGTATCAATTGGTTCGCCGTCCTGTAGTTCATGTATTCGATGGTTTCTACCAGCTCCTTCGATTTGGCACGGGCTAAGGAGCCGAGCGTCGTGTACCCCGCCCGGTACAACTGTTTATCACGGCCCTGAAAAAAAAAACAACGATTATAATTTTGCCACACGCGAATGCCGCGAGATCGCAACTTACCAGCTTCATCGATGGCAGCTCCATCAGTGGCATCAGCTCGAGCTTACAGTAGTGCGTCAATCGTTTGGTCATGCCCGTCAGTAGGTGCTGGAACACCCACAGTTCCGGGATTTCCTCGCACATCCGCAGCAAACTGTGCGCTGTCCCAGCGGCGGCGGTCATTAGCGTCTGAATCGCCCCCGCGCTCACGCGGTACTTGAGGGCAACTTCCTGGAGATCCGTTTGGCTCCAAAGGTCGTGTACGATTAGCACACGGAAGAAACGCTGCATTAGGAACATTGTCTCGTCGGGTACAGTGCGGCGCTTTAGAATTTTCTCTATAACCACTTGACTGATGTTGTACCTTGCGGCGATTTTCCGCAGTGCATCCGAGAGTTTACTGGTTTGAAAAAAGTATTGCAGTCAGTTAATAATCTTTTTGAATTGAACCTCTTTTTAATGCTTAATATCAAGGGCACATCCTTATCACCGCACTAACCCATTTTTACGATTGCCTCTATACTTGAAAACTCGTTGATTCTTTTGATGTCCAACCACTATACTTCAACGTTTACAATTTTTCTTGCAAAGCTACGTGAAAGTCGGATTTGATGAAATTATAGCAACTTTAAGCTCAAACTTCAAGCTAAAGATTTTTTTATAGTTATTTTAAAAAAAATATGTTGAGGAAGACCTAGAAAAGACAAGAACAAACTAGAAGGCAGTCTTCCATGATTCGCTCTTAGAAAAAGCATTTCTAAAATTTCATCAAAAATTACTTCATCCATCACTACTCGATTTTGAAAAAACGATACAAGAACAAAACAAATGGTATTTGAGTGCTTTTCAAACGAATGCTTTAGCGTGGTTCGCTCTATGGAGCTATGAAAAAGATAAGTTTCAGATAACAAATACATACAAATAATACAAATAGGATACAAATATATTTCACGGTTGTTTGTGGTTCAACTTGCGGTGTTTAACACTTAACGTTTAAGAAACAATACTTGCTATCGTTAAAAAAGGGGTACTTACCAGAATGATCAAATCCTCAATTTTGAAATATACTTCCAATCCGTCCTCCAGCAGAATGAGGAAAAGCAGATCAAACTCATCGAGCACACACAGTCGTTTGCCTAGTTCCTGCATCTCGTTGTAGAACCGGACCGCTCGCTCTATGTCGAACCCGGCTCGGATGGCCGCCTTGCCAAGGTTGATCACTTCCAGCGGGCTCGTTCGATCGATCGTTTTGAAAACCTTACCCGGACGGGAAGGTGTCTTGTGTACTCGAACGAACGCCTGTCCTACCGCTTCCTCCGATCGTCCATCTGCGGCACTGATTTGTACAACCATGTTCGTGGGATTGCGCAGACAGCTATCGTGCGTTGCCTTGATCGCATTTCCCTGATACAGCTGCACGATCGTTTCATCGGTGATGGCCTCGAGATCGATTTCGCGTCGCTTCGCTTGCTGCGCTAGCAGTGTGCTTCCAACCATCGCTTGAAGCGCATTCCGTGTCAACCATTGGACAACCATCGGAGATCCGTACCAATTCCTAATTATAATTGTTCCACCATACCTTCGTACCTCTTCATCCCTGGCCGCTATTCGCGTACCAAGGTAATTTTTGTTCATTTTGTCAACATTTTTCATTTTTGACTGCTTATATCGGCCTTGCCATGAACCGATAGCGCTTCGCTGTGTTCTAACGTAAGTTAGTACTACTAAATACCTTTCCAAATCATGTCTTAGATTGCCATTTGCTTGCATACAGCCGGAGCTATGAGCGATACCGTAAAAAGTACCGAAACTTGGAAAAATCGTTGGATCGCCCATATCCCCCCTTTGGGGGCCAGATATCGAAAAAAGTTCTGATTCAAAAAGTTGCGCATCAACGTGTTCTAGTTATGTCTAGAACATTTCACTTCGCTAGCTGGCCTGCAACTTAGCCGTAATTGGGATTTTAGGGTGTTCTTGGAGGGCCCATTTCCTGCGACTTGGTATCTTTTGGGCCCTATGTTTCGCTAATATCTCCACGAGTTTTCCAGATAGCGTTCTCATACTTTCAGGGTGTTTAGAGCACTTCAAGACCTTTCCAACGCTATGCCGTTTGCTTCGCTCGGACATCTACAGCCGAAGTTATTCGAGGTACTTGGTACCTTACCCTGTTTTCTCAGTACTTGGTCGAAAATTTCGATCAGCCATATGACCGACTTGGACAACCCTGGGCGGGTTGACCCCATATAACTAAACTTTTGTCTCGTAAAGGCAAACTTATAAATGTTCTACGTCAACTCGCTATCTCGTACCGCCTTGACGGTATACTTGGTTCAAGGGCCATTTCCAGCGACTTGGTCGCAATTTCGCTCTAAGTTTCGCTAATACCTTCGTCCGTGGACATGGTTATTTTTTGTTCGTATTTTTCCTTGATAGTCCCACTCAGGACTATTCCATACCAGAGTCAAGCGTCCCGCTAAGTGCCATACAGCCTGAGTTATAATTCATGAAAGGTACCTCTACCAGTTTTTGCCATACTTGGGTGCAAACCATGAATCACCCATATCTCCACTTTGGAGGCCAGCTACCGCCTGGGCCACATATACTTTTTTGTTGGTCATACCATGCACAGTTTATAATTGTTCTACGCCAACTAGCTATCTCTTCTCCAACTTGCCGTTATTCTTGGTCCAAGTCCCATTTCGTTCGTTTTTGGACCCATTTTGCTATATGATTCACTAATAGCTTCGGCCATGGACAAGCTGATTTTCTATTTTTATTTTTCCTTGATAGTTCCACTCAAAATCATTCCAAAACACCCCGCAACTCGTCGCTCGGTGGCAACCGAGTTATAATTCATGAAAGGTACCTCTACCTGGTGCACCACGTGATCGGCCCAAAACATAAACCGACCAAACGACCGACTTGCAGCACCCTGATCGGGTTGCTCCCATATAATGACATTTGCGTCTATACCCACCCAACGTATGAATATTCTACGCCAAGTCGCTATCTCTTACCGGTCAGCCGGTATTCACCTTTCAAAGGTGATTTTGGTCAAGTGCCATTTCCTGCGACTTGGTCCCCGAATTGGACCATCATCACCTAATATCTCCGTGGTCTTTCAACTCAGCCTCATGAAACTTTCAGAGTAGATAGGTCTCCCCAAGACCTTTCCAACAAAATGCCGTTTGTCTTGCTCGGCCATCTACAGCCGAAGTTATTAATGGTACTTGGTACCTTACCCTGTTTTTTCCATACTTGTTCGTACTTGGGTACAAACTTTGGATCGCCCATATCTCCACTTTGGAGGCCAGCCAGCACCTCGGCCTCATATACTTTTTTGTTGGTCATACCATGCACAAAATATAAATGTTCTACGTCAACTTGCTATCTCTTCTCCAACTTGCAGTTATTCTTGGTCCAAGTCCCATTTCATTCGTTTTCGGACCCATTTTGCTATATGTTTCACTAATAACTTCGGCCATTGACAAGCTGATTTTTTATTTGTATTTTTCCTTGATAGTCTAACTTAAGATCATTCCAAAACACAACGCAGTTTGTCGCTCGGTGGCAAAATGACCGAGTTATAATTCATGAAAGGTACCTCTACCTGGTACAGCACATGGTCGGCCCAAATCATAAACCGACCAAACGACCGACTTGGAGCACCCTGACCGGGTTGCTCCCATATAATGAAAGTTGCGTCTTCCAACGTCCAACATATAAATATTCTACGACAAGTCGCTATCTCTTACCAGTCAGCCGGTATTCATCTTTCAAGGGTGATTTTGGTCAAGTGCCATTTCCTGCGCCTTGGTCCCCGAATTGGACCATCATCACCTAATATCTCCATGGTCTTTCAACTCAGCCTCATGAAACTTTCAGGGTAGATAGGTCTCCCCAAGACCTTTCCAACGATATAGAAATTGTCTCGCTAGGCCATCTACAGCCGAAGTTATTCATGGTACTTGGTACCTTACCCTGTTTTTACCATACTTGTTCGTACTTGGGTGCAAAACATGAATCACCCATATCTCCACTTTGGAGGCCAGCTACCGCCTTGTCCCCATATACTTTTTTGTTGGTCATATTATGCACAGTTTATAAATATTCTACGCAAACTTGCTACCTCGTCTACAACTTGCGGTTATTCTTGGTCCAAGTCTCATTTCATTCGTTTTTGGACCCTTGTTGCTCTATGTTTCACTAATAGCTTCGCCCACCAACATGCTGATTTTCTATTCGTATTTTTCCGTAATAGTTCCTATCATGACCATTCTAAATCACACTGTGACTTGTCGGTCGGTGGCAAACTGACCGAGTTATAATTCATGAAAGGTACCTCTACCTGGTACAGCACATGGTCGGCCCAAATCATAAACCGACCAAACGACCGACTTGGAGCACCCTGACCGGGTTGCTCCCATATAATGAAAGTTGCGTCTTCAAACGTCCAACATATAAATATTCTACGACAAGTCGCTATCTCTTACCGGTCAGCCGGTATTCATCTTTCAAGGGTGATTTTGGTCAAGTGCCATTTCCTGCGACTTGGTCCCCGAATTGGACCATCATCACCTAATATCTCCGTGGTCTTTCCACTCAGCCTCATGAAACTTTCAGGGTAGATAGGTCTCCCCAAGACCTTTCCAACGGTATGCCGTTTGTCTTGCTCGGCCATCTACAGCCGAAGTTATTAATGGTACTTGGTACCTTACCCTGTTTTTTCCATACTTGTTCGTACTTGGGTACAAACTTTGAATCGCCCATATCTCCACTTTGGAGGCCAGCCAGCACCTTGGCCTCATATACTTTTTTGTTGGTCATACCATGCACCAAATATAATTGTTCTACGCCAACTTGCTATCTCTTCTCCAACTTGCAGTTATTCTTGGTCCAAGTCCCATTTCATTCGTTTTCGGACCCATTTTGCTATATGTTTCACTAATAGCTTCGGCCATTGACAAGCTGATTTTTTATTTGTATTTTTCTTGATAGTCCCACTTAAGACCATTCCAAAACACAACGCAACTTGTCGCTCGGTGGCAAACTGACCGAGTTATAATTCATGAAAGGTACCTCAATTTGGTACAGCACATGGTCGGCCCAAATCATAAACCGACCAAACGACCGACTTGGAGCACCCTGACCGGGTTGCTCCCATATAATGAAAGTTGCGTCTTTCAACGTCCAACATTTAAATATTCTACGACAAGTCGCTATCTCTTACCGGTCAGACGGTATTCACCTTCCAAGCGTGATTTTGGTCAAGTGCCATTTCCTGCGACTTGGTCCCCGAATTGGACCATCATCACCTAATATCTCCGTGGTCTTTCAACTCAGCCTCATGAAACTTTCAGGGTAGATAGGTCTCCCAGAGACCTATCCAACGGTATGCCGTTTGTCTTGCTCGGCCATCTACAGCTGAAGTTATTCATGGTACTTGGTACCTTACCCTGTTTTTTCCATACTTGTTCGTACTTGGGTACAAACTTTGGATCGCCCATATCTCCACTTTGGAGGCCAGCCAGCACCTTGGCCTCATATACTTTTTTGTTGGGTATACCATGCACCAAATATAATTGTTCTACGCCAACTTGCTATCTCTTCTCCAACTTGCAGTTATTCTTGGTCCAAGTCCCATTTCATTCGTTTTTGGACCCTTGTTGCTCTATGTTTCACTAATAGCTTCGCCCACCAACATGCTGATTTTCTGTTTGTATTTTTCCGTAATAGTTCCACTCAAGACCATTCCAAATCACAGCGTAACTTGTCGCTCGGTGAAAAACTGACCGAGTTATAATTCATGGAAGGTACCTCAACCTGGTACAGCACATGGTCGGCCCAAACCATAAACCGACCAAACGACCGACTTGGAGCACCCAGACCGGGTTGCTCCCATATAATGAAAGTTGCGTCTTCCAACGTCCAACATATAAATATTCTACGACAAGTCGCTATCTCTTACCGGTCAGCCGGTATTCATCTTTCAAGGGTGATTTTGGTCAAGTGCCATTTCCTGCGACTTGGTCCCCGAATTGGACCATCATCACCTAAAATCTCTGTGGTCTTTCCACTCAGCCTCATGAAACTTTCAGGGTAGATAGGTCTCCCCAAGACCTTTCCAACGGTATGCCGTTTGTCTTGCTCGGCCATCTACAGCCGAAGTTATTAATGGTACTTGGTACCTTACCCTGTTTTTTCCATACTTGCTCGTACTTGGGTACAAACTTTGGATCGCCCATATCTCCACTTTGGAGGCCAGCCAGCACCTTGGCCGCATATACTTTTTTGTTGGTCATACCATGCACCAAATATAATTGTTCTACGCCAACTTGCTAACTCGTCTCCAACTTGCCGTTATTCTTGGTCCAAGTCCCATTTCATTCGTTTTTGGACCCTTGTTGCTCCATGTTTCGCTAATAGCTTCGCCCACCAACATGCTGAATTTCTTTGCGTATTTTTCCTTGATAGTCCCACTCAGGACCATTCCAAATCACACCGTAGATTGTCGCTCGGAGGCAAACTGACCGAGTTATAATTCATGAAAAGTACCTCAACCTGGTACAGCACATGGTCGGCCCAAACCGTAAACCGACCAAACGACCGACTTGGAGCACCCTGACCGGGTTGCTCCCATATAATGAAAGTTGCGTCTTTCAACGTCCAACATATAAATATTCTACGACAAGTCGCTATCTCTTATCGGTCAGCCGGTATTCACGACCCAAAGGTGAAAATGTATGGAGAGCGTTCACAAAATTCCGGACGAATTTTGTAAACGTGTTTTTCCGTTTTCTCTCAATTGCGGGCGAACTAAGCGACGGATCGAAAAAAACCCAAAAGTAAAATGTGTTTAAAAACCCGATTTCTACATTATTGCCGAAGACACCAAAGCGCTATCTCGAAATTTTAAAAATCGATCGAAAATGTATGGACGGCGATCACAAAATTCGTCCAGAATTTTGTAAACGTGTTTTTCCGTTTTCTCTCAATTGCGGGCGAACCAAGCGACGGATCGAAAAAAACCCAAAAGTAAAATGTGTTTAAAAACCCGATTTCTACATTATTGCCGAAGACACCAAAGCGCTATCTCGAAATTTTAAAAATCGATCGAAAATGTATGGACGGCGATCACAAAATTCCGGACGAATTTTGTAAACGTGTTTTTTCGTTTTCTCGCGATTGCGGGCGAACCAAGCGACGGATCGAAAAAAACCCAAAAGTAAAATGTGTTTAAAAACCCGATTTCTACATTATTGCCGAAGACACCAAAGCGCTATCTCGAAATTTTAAAAATCGATCGAAAATGTATGGACGGCGTTCACAAAATTCGTCCAGAATTTTGTAAACGTGTTTTTCCGTTTTCTCTCGATTGCGCGCGAACTAAGCGTCGGATCGAAAAAAACCCAAAAGTAAAATATGTTTAAAAACCCGATTTCTACATTATTGCCGAAGACACCAAAGCGCTATCTCGAAATTTTAAAAATCGATCGAAAATGTATGGACGGCGTTCACAAAATTTGTCCGGAATTTTGTAAACGTGTTTTTCCGTTTTCTCTCAATTGCGGGCGAACTAAGCGTCGGATCGAAAAAAACCCAAAAGTAAAATGTGTTTAAAAACCCGATTTCTACATTATTGCCGAAGACACCAAAGCGCTATCTCGAAATTTTAAAAATCGATCGAAAATGTATGGACGGCGATCACAAAATTCCGGACGAATTTTGTAAACGTGTTTTTTCGTTTTCTCGCGATTGCGGGCGAACCAAGCGACGGATCGAAAAAAACCCAAAAGTAAAATGTGTTTAAAAACCCGATTTCTACATTATTGCCGAAGAAACCAAAGCGCTATCTCGAAATTTTAAAAATCGATTGAAATTGTATGGAGAAAGGATTGTTTTTTGAAGCCTGTCGAAAATACACTCACCGAGCCGTTTTTTGTATCGACCGACATACAAGTTTGCCTAGCTAACTTTTTCTTCCGGATTGGCCGCGGACCTCACTTTTCAATATCTAGTGGTGCCATGGACCACCAAAAGAGGCTTTTTAACATTTTCAACAATTTCGACTTTTTCGGATTTTCAACGTAAGGGGACTCGGGGCGACTTTTTTCAAGTCTGTCTAAAATACACTTACCAGATTTTTCAAAGGTGCGGAACGTCATACATTTTTGCCTAGGTCAATTTTTTGTTCCAAATCGATCGCGGGTTTCACTTTTCAATATTTAGGGCTCGAGTAGAGTACGAATATAGGGTTTTCTCATTTTTCGACATTTTCGACTTTTTTTTGATTTTTTCGGGTGTATCGAGCTTCGGCATAGCCATACCGTTTGTGTTTCTCAATTTTTTATTTGACTAGTCGTAAGTACTCGAGTAGATGAAACTTTTTGCCGAAGACACCATGCCTCGGAAACGACTCCTTCATGCTCAAAATTGGGGCCAAAGGTGATTTTTGTTACTTTTCCTTAGGGGGCCCAACACTTAGAAAATTTTCAAAATCGCGATTTTTCGATTGCGAGCTAGCGCTTTGCGGTCTTCGGCAATGTTTTAGATCTTGATGAGATAAGACTTTTTGGCCATTAGACATTTACCCCTCCGACCCCTCCTTCCCCCCGCAAATCGCCCCACAAAGTGCAATTTTTGCTTTTTCACCTCTTTGCACGCACTGTTCGGCCCAAATGGCCACTTTCTATGGGTCTGAGCGCTTTGCGGTCTTCGGCAAACTTATAGATCGTACCAATTCCTAATTATAATTATTCCACCCCACCTTCGTACCTCTTCATCTCTGGCCGCTATTCGCGTACCAAGGTAATTTTTGTTCATTTTGTCAACATTTTTCATTTTTGACTGCTTATATCGGCCTTGCCATGAACCGATAGCGCTTCGCTGTGTTCTATCGTAAGTTAGTACTAATTTTATCCTTTCCAAATCATGTCTAAGGTTGCCATTTGCTTGCATACAGCCGGAGCTATGAGCGATACCGTAAAAAGTACCGAAACTTGGAAAAATCCTTGGATCGCCCATATCCCCCCTTTGGGGGCCAGATATCGAAAAAAGTTCTGATTCAAAAAGTTGCGCATTATTGTGTTCTAGTTATGCCTAGAACATTTCACTTCGCTAGCTGGCCTGCAACTTAGCCGTAATTGGGATTTTAGGGTGTTCTTGGAGGGCCCATTTCCTGTGACTTGGTATCTTTTGGGCCCTATGTTTCGCTAATATCTCCACGAGTTTTCCAGATAGCGTTCTCATACTTTCAGGGTGTTTAGAGCACTTCAAGACCTTTCCAACGCTATGCCGTTTGCTTCGCTCGGACATCTACAGCCGAAGTTATTTGTGGTACTTGGTACCTTACCCTGTTTTCTCAGTACTTGGTCGAAAATTTCGATCAGCCATATGACCGACTTGGACAACCCTGGACATCTCGGACTTAGTAGTTTTTTCATAAATTCTAAGAAAAACATATGTTAGGATGCTTCGAGATGCATGGGATGCTGCATGGAGATGAATCTTAATCTTCTACATCTCCCATCTTAATACAGCATCCCTACTTAAAGGTATCTCGGACTTAGTCGATTTTTCATAAATTCTAAGAAAAACATATGTTAGGATGCTGCGAGATGAATGGAATGCTGCATGGAGATGAGTCTTGATCTTCTTCATCTCCCATCTTAACACAGCATCCCTACTTAAAGGCATCTCGGACTTAGTCGATTTTTCATAAATTCATAGAAATTCATATGTTAGGATGCTGGGAGATGAATGGGATGCTGCATGGAGATGAATCTTGATCTCCTACATCTCCCATCTCAATACAGCATCCCTACTTAAAGGCATCTCGGACTTAGTCGATTTTTCATAAATTCATAGAAATTCATATGTCAGGATGCTGCGAGATGAATGGGATGCTGCATGGAGATGTATCTTGATCTCCTACATCTCCCATATCAATACAGCATCCCTACTTAAAGCCATCTCAGACTTAGTCGATTTTTCATAAATTCTAAGAAATTCATATGTTAGGATGCTGCGAGATGAATTAGATGCTGCATGGAGATGAATCTTGATCTCCTACATCTCCCATCTCAAAACAGCATCCCTACTTAAAGGCATTTCGGACTTAGTCGATTTTTCATAAATTCATAGAAATTCATATGTTAGGATGCTGCGAGATGAATGGGATGCTGCATGGAGATGAATCTTAATCTCCTTCATCTGACATCTCAATACAGCATCCCTACTTAAAGGCATCTCGGACTTAGTCGATTTTTCATAAATTCATAGAAATTCATATGTTAGGATGCTGCGAGATGAATGGGATGCTGCATGGAGATGAATCTTGATCTTCTTCATCTCCCATCTTAATAAAGCATCCCTGCCTAAAGGCATCTCGGACTTAGTCGATTTTTCAAAAATTCTAAGAAATTCATATGTTAGGATACTGCGAGATGAATGGGATGCTGCATGGAGATGAATCTTGATCTTCTTCTTCTCCCATCTCAATACAGCATCCCTACTTAAAGGCATCTAGGACTTAGTCGATTTTTCATAAATTCTAAGAAATTCATATGTTAGGATGCTGCGAGATGAATGGGATGCTGCATGGAGATGAATCTTGATCTTCTTCATCTCCCATCTTAATACAGCATCCCTACTTAAAGGCATCTCGGACTTAGTCGATTTTTCATAAATTCTAAGAAATTCATATGTTAGGATGCTGCGAGATGAATGGGATGCTGCATGGAGATGAATCTTGATCTTCTTCATCTCCCATCTTAATACAGCATCCCTACTTAAAGGCATCTCGGACTTAGTCGATTTTTCATAAATTCAAAGAAAAACATATGTTAGGATGCTGCGAGATGAATGGGATGCTGCATGGAGATAAATCTTGATCTTCTACATCCCCCATCTCAATACAGCATCCCTACTTAAAGGCAACTCGGACTTAGTCGATTTTTCATAAATTCTAAGAAAAACATATGTTAGGATGCTGGGAGATGAATGGGATGCTGCATGGAGATGAATCTTGATCTTCTTCATCTCCCATCTCAATACAGCATCCCTACTTAAAGACATCTCGGACTTAGTCGATTTTTCATAAATTCTAAGAAATTCATATGTTAGGATTCTGGGAGATGAATGGGATGCTGCATGGAGATGAATCTTGATCTCCTTCATCTCTAGTCTCAATACAGCATCCCTACTTAAAGGCATCTCGGACTTAGTCAATTTTTCATAAATTCATAGAAATTCATATGTTAGGATGCTGGGAGATGAATGAGATGCTGCATGGAGATGAATCTTGATCTACTTCATCTCCCATCTTAATACAGCATCCCTACTTAAAGGCAACTCGGACTTAGTCGATTTTTCATAAATTCTAAGAAATACATATGTTAGGGTGCTGCGAGATGAATGGGATGCTGCATGGAGATGAATCTTGATCTTCTTCATCTCCCATCTCAATACAGCATCCTTACTTAAGGGCATCTCGGACTTAGTCGATTTTTCATAAATTCTAAGAAAAACATATGTTAGGATGCTGCGAGATGAATGTGATGCTGCATGAAGATGAATCTTGATCTTCTTCATCTCCCATCTTAATACAGCATCCCTACTTAAATGCATCTCGGACTTAGTCGATTTTTCATAAATTCTAAGAAAAACATATGTTAGGATGCTGCGAGATGAATGGGATGCTGCATGGAGATGGATCTTGATCTTCTCCATCTCCCATCTTAATACAGCATCCCTACTTAAAGGCATCTCGGACTTAGTCGATTTTTCATAAATTCTAAGAAAAACATATGTTAGGATGCTGCGAGATAAATGGGATGCTGCATGGAAATGAATCTTGATCTTCTTCATCTCCCATCTTAATACAGCATCCCTACTTAAAGGCATCTCGGACTTAGTCGATTTTTCATAAATTCTAAGAAATTCTTATGTTAGGATGCTGCGGGATGAATGGGATGCTGCATGGAGATGAATCTTGACCTTCTTCATCTCCCATCTTAATACAGCATCCCTTCTAAAAGGCATCTTGGACTTAGTCGATTTTTCATAAATTCTAAGAAATTCATATGTTGGGATGCTGCGAGATGAATGGGATGCTGCATGGAGATGAATCTTGACCTTCTTCATCTCCCATCTTAATACAGCATCCCTACTTAAAGGCATCTCGGACTTAGTCGATTTTTCATAAATTCATAGAAATTCATATGTTAGGATGCTGCGAGATGAATGGGATGCTGCATGGAGATGAATCTTGATCTCCTACATCTCTCATCTCAATACAGCATCCCTACTTAAAGCCATCTCGGACTTAGTCGATTTTTCATAAATTCATAGAAATTCATATGTTAGGATGCTGCGAGATGAATGGGATGCTGCATGGAGATGAATCTTGATCTACTTCATCTCCCATCTTAATACAGCATCCCTACTTAAAGGCATCTCGGACTTAGTCGATTTTTCATAAATTCTAAGAAATTCATATGTTAGGATGCTGGGAGATGAATGGGATGCTGCATGGAGATGAATCTGGATCTCCTACATCTCCCATCTCAATACAGCATCCCTACTTAAAGGCATCTCGGACTTAGTCGATTTTTCATAAATTCATAGAAATTCATATGTTAGGATGCTGCGAGATGAATGGGATGCTGCATGGAGATGAATCTTGATCTACTTCATCTCCCATCCTAATACAGCATCCCTACTTAAATGCATCTCGGACTTAGTCGATTTTTCATAAATTCTAAGAAAAACATATGTTAGGATGCTGCGAGATGAATGGGATGCTGCATGGAGATGAATCTTGATCTTCTTCATCTCCCATCTTAATACAGCATCCCTACTTAAAGGCATCTCGGACTTAGTCGATTTTTCATAAATTCTAAGAAAAACATATGTTAGGATGCTGCGAGATGAATGGGATGCTGCATGGAGATGAATCTTGATCTCCTACATCTCTCATCTCAATACAGCATCCCTACTTAAAGGCATCTCGGACTTTGTCGATTTTTCATAAATTCATAGAAATTCATATGTTAGGATGCTGGGAGATGAATGGGATGCTGCATGGAGATGAATCTTGATCTCCTACATCTCCCATCTTAATACAGCATCCCTACTTAAAGCCATCTCGGACTTAGTCGATTTTTCATAAATTCTAAAAAATTCATATGTTAGGATGCTGGGAGATGAATGGGATGCTGCATAGAGATGAATCTTGATCTCCTACATCTCCCATCTTAATACAGCATCCCTACTTAAAGGCATCTCGGACTTAGTCGATTTTTCATAAATTCTAAGAAATTCATATGTTAGGATGCTGCGAGATGAATGGGATGCTGCATGGAGATGAATCTTGATCTCCTACATCTCCCATCTCAATACAGCATCCCTACTTAAAGCCATCTCGGACTTAGTCGATTTTTCATAAATTCATAGAAATTCATATGTTAGGATGCTGCGAGATGAATGGGATGCTGCATAGAGATGAATCTTGATCTCCCACATCCCCCATCTCAATACAGCATCCCTACTTAAAGCCATCTCGGACTTAGTCGATTTTTCATAAATTCATAGAAATTCATATGTTAGGATGCTGCGAGATGAATGAGTTGCTGCATGGAGATGAATCTTGATCTTCGTCATCTCCCATCTTAATACAGCATCCCTTCTTAAAGGCATCTCGGACTTAGTCGATTTTACATAAATTCTTAGAAAAACATATGTTAGGATGCTGGGAGATGAATGGGATGCTGCATAGAGATGAATCTTGAGCTTCTACATCGCCCATCTCAAAACAGCATCCCTACTTAAAGGCATCTCGGACTTAGTCGATTTTTCATAAATTCTAAGAAAAACATATGTTAGGATGCTGGGAGATGTATGGGATGCTGCATGGAGATGAATCTTGATCTTCTTCATCTCCCATCTTAATACAGCATCCCTACTTAATGGCTACTCGGACTTAGTCGATTTTTCATAAATTCTAAGAAAAACATATGTTAGGGTGCTGCGAGATGAATGGGATGCTGCATGGAGATGAATCTTGATCTTCTGCATCTCCCAACTTAATACAGCAGCCCTACTTAAAGGCATGTCGGACTTAGTCGATTTTTCATAAATTCTAAGAAAACAATATGTTAGGATGCTGCGAGATGAATGGGATGCTGCATGGAGGTGAATCTTGATCTACTTCATCTCCCATCTTAATACAGCATCCCTACTTAAAGGCATCTCGGACTTAGTCGATTTTTCATAAATTCTAAGAAAAACATATGTTAGGATGCTGCGAGATGAATGGGATGCTGCATGGAGATGAATCTTGATCTTCTTCATCTCCCATCTTAATACAGCATCCCTACTTGAAGGCATCTCGGACTTAGTCGATTTTTCATAATTTCTAAGAAATTCATATGTTAGGATGCTGGGAGATGAATGGGATGCTGCATGGAGATGAATCTTGATCTTCTTCATCTCCCATCTTAATACAGCATCCCTACTTAAAGGCATCTCGGACTTAGTCGATTTTTCATAAATTCATAGAAATTCATATGTTAGGATGCTGCGAGATTAATGGGATGCTGCATGGAGGTGAATCTTGATCTACTTCATCTCCCATCTTAATACAGCATCCCTACTTAAATGCATCTCGGACTTAGTCGATTTTTCATAAATTCTAAGAAATTCATATGTTAGGATGCTGCGAGATGAATGGGATGCTGCATGGAGATGAATCTTGATCTTCTTCATCTCCCATCTTAATACAGCATCCCTACTTAAAGGCTTCTCGGACTTAGTCGATTTTTCATAAATTCTAAGAAAACAATATGTTAGGATGCTGCGAGATGAATGGGATGCTGCATGGAGATGAATCTTGATCATCTCCATCTCCCATCTTAATACAGCATCCCTACTTAAAGGCATCTCGGACTTAGTCGATTTTTCATAAATTCTAAGAAAAACATATGTTAGGATGCTGCGAGATGAATGGGATGCTGCATGGAGATGAATCTTGATCTTCTTCATCTCCCATCTCAATACAGCATCCCTACTTAAAGGCATCTCGGACTTAGTCGATTTTTCATAAATTCTAAGAAAAACTTATGTTAGGATGCTGCGAGATAAATGGGATGCTGCATGGAGATAAATCTTGATCTTCTTCATCTCCCATCTTAATACAGCATCCCTACTTAAAGGCATCTCGGACTTAGTCGATTTTTCATAAATTCTAAGAAATTCATATGTTAGGATGCTGCGAGATGAATGGGATGCTGCATGGAGATGAATCTTGATCTTCAACATCTCCCATCTTAATACAGCATCGCTACTTAAGGGCATCTCGGACTTAGTCGATTTTTCATAAATTCTAAGAAATTCATATGTTAGGATGCTGCGAGATGAATGGGATGCTGCATGGAGATGAATCTTGATCTTCTTTATCTTCCCTCCTAATACAGCATCCCTACTTAAAGGCATCTCGGACTTAGTCGATTTTTCATAAATTCTAAGAAATTCATATGTTAGGATGATGAGAGATGAATGGGATGCTGCATGGAGATGAATCTTGATCTTCTTTATCTTCCCTCCTAATACAGCATCCCTACTTAAAGGCATCTCGGACTTAGTCGATTTTTCATAAATTCTAAGAAATTCATATGTTAGGATGATGAGAGATGAATGGGATGCTGCATGGAGATGAATCTTGATCTTCTTTATCTTCCCTCCTAATACAGCATCCCTACTTAAAGGCATCTCGGACTTAGTCGATTTTTCATAAATTATTAGAAGTTCATATGTTAGGATGCTGCGAAATGAATGGGATGTTGCATGGAGATGAATCTTGATCTCCTTCATCTCCCATCTCAATACAGCATCCCTACTTAAAGGCATCTCGGACTTAGTCGATTTTTCATATATTCTAAGAAAAACATATGTTAGGATGCTGCGAGATGAATGGGATGCTGCATGGAGATAAATCTTGATCTTCTTCATCTCCCATCTCGATACAGCATCCCTACTTAAAGGCATCTCGGACTTAGTCGATTTTAAATAAATTCTAAGAAAAACATATGTTAGGATTCTGGGAGATGAATGGGATGCTGCATGGAGATGAATCTTGATCTTCTTCATCTCCCATCTCAATACAGCATCCCTACTTAAAGGCATCTCGGACTTAGTCGATTTTACATAAATTCTTAGAAAAACATATGTTAGGATGCTGGGAGATGAATGGGATGCTGCATGGAGATGAATCTTGATCTCCTACATCTCCCATCTTAATACAGCATCCCTACTTAAAGGCATCTCGGACTTAGTCGATTTTTCATAAATTCTAAGAAAAACATATGTTAGGATGCTGGGAGATGAATGGGATGCTGCATGCAGATGAATCTTGATCTTCTTCATCTCCCATCTTAAAACAGCATCCCTTCTTAAAGGCATCTCGGACTTAGTCGATTTTTAATAAATTCGAAGAAATTCATATGTTAGGATGATGAGAGATGAATGGGATGCTGCATGGAGATGAATCTTGATCTCCTACATCTCCCATCTCAATACAGCATCCCTACTTAAAGGCATCTCGGACTTAGTCGATTTTAAATAAATTCTAAGAAAAACATATGTTAGGATTCTGGGAGATGAATGGGATGCTGCATGGAGATGAATCTTGATCTTCTTCATCTCCCATCTCAATACAGCATCCCTACTTAAAGGCATCTCGGACTTAGTCGATTTTACATAAATTCTTAGAAAAACATATGTTAGGATGCTGGGAGATGAATGGGATGCTGCATGGAGATGAATCTTGATCTCCTACATCTCCCATCTTAATACAGCATCCCTACTTAAATGCATCTCGGACTTAGTCGATTTTTCATAAATTCTAAGAAATTCTTATGTTAGGATGCTGCGGGATGAATGGGATGCTGCATGGAGATGAATCTTGACCTTCTTCATCTCCCATCTTAATACAGCATCCCTTCTTAAAGGCATCTCGGACTTAGTCGATTTTTCATAAATTCTAAGAAATTCATATGTTGGGATGCTGCGAGATGAATGGGATGCTGCATGGAGATGAATCTTGATCTTCTTCATCTCCCATCTTAAAACAGCATCCCTACTTAAAGGCATCTCGGACTTAGTCGATTTTTCATAAATTCTAAGAAAAACATATGTTTGGATGCTGCGAGATGAATGGGATGCTGCATGGAGATGAATCTTGATCTTCTTCATCTCCCGTCTTAATACAGCATCCCTACTTGAAGGGATCTCAGACTTAGTCGATTTTTCATAAATTCATAGAAAAACATATGTTAGGATGCTGGGAGATGAATGGGATGCTGCAAGGAGATGATTCTTGATCTTCTTCATCTCCCATCTCAATACAGCATCCCTACTTATAAGCATCTCGGACTTAGTCGATTTTTCATAAATTCTAAGAAATTCATATGTTAGGATGCTGGGAGATGAATGGGATGCTGCATGGAGATGAATCTTGATCTTCGTCACCTCCCATCTCGATACAGCATCCCTTCTTAAAGGCATCTCGGACTTAGTCGATTTTTCATAAATTCTAAGAAATTCATATGCTAGGATGCTGCGAGATGAATGGGATGCTGCATGGAGATGAATCTTGATCTTTTACATCTCCTATCTTAATACAGCATCCCTACTTAAAGGCATCTCGGACTTAGTCGATTTTTCATAAATTCTAAGAAATTCATGTGTTAGGATGCATAAATTCTAAGAAAAACAAATGTTAGGATGCTGCGAGATGTATGGGATGCTGCATGGAGATGATTCTTGATCTTCTTCATCTCCCATCTCAATACAGCATCCCTACTTAAAGCCATCTCGGACTTAGTCGATTTTTCATAAATTCTAAGAAAAACATATGTTAGGATGCTGCGAGATGAATGGGATGCTGCATGAAGACGAATCTTGATCTCCTACATCTCCCATCTCAATACAGCATCCCTACTTAAAGGCATCTCGGACTTAGTCGATTTTTCATAAATTCTAAGAAAAACATATGTTAGGATGCTGGGAGATGAATGGGATGCTGCACGGAGATGAATCTTGATCTTCTTCATCTCCCATCTTAATACAGCATCCCTACTTAAAGGCATCTCGGACTTAGTCGATTTTTCATAAATTCTAAGAAAAACATATGTTAGGATGCTGCGAGATGAATGGGATGCTGCATCGAGATGAATCTTGATCTTCATCATCTCCCATCTGAATACAGCATCCCTACTTAAAGGCATCTCGGACTTAGTCGATTTTTTTTTAAATTCTAAGAAATTCGTATGTTAGGATGCTGCGAGATGAATGGGATGCTGCATGGAGATGAATCTTGATCTTCTTCATCTCCCATCTCGATACAGCATCCCTACTTAAAGGCATCTCGGACTTTGTCGATTTTTCATAAATTCTAAGAAATTCATATGTAAGGATTCTGGGAGATGAATGGGATGCTGCATGGAGATGAATCTTGATCTTCTCCATCTCCCATCTCAATACAGCATCCCTACTTAAAGGCATCTCGGACTTAGTCGATTTTTCATAAATTCTTAGAAAAACATACGTTAGGATGCTGCGAGATGAATGGGATGCTGCATGGAGATGAATCTTGATCTTCTACATCTCCCATCTCAATACAGCATCCCTACTTAAAGCCATCTCGGACTTAGTCGATTTTTCATAAATTCTAAGAAAAACATATGTT